>NC_073377.1:20679824-20822324 GCF_028641065.1 Leucoraja erinaceus
TTTGCAGTTCCTTGTGTCTCCACTCACCTCTACACTTTGGCTCCTATCACCCAGCCAATTTTGGTTCCAGTTCATGACCATGCCTGAGACCCTGTGCCTTAATATTCTGAATCAATCTACCACATGGAATCTTGACAACTAATGACCACAAAGACAACGTCACCTGCCCTGCCTTCGTCAATCTCCTTCGTTACCTCCTCAAACATCTCAGTCAGATTTGTGAGACATGATCGTCTCTGCAAACGTTCTTCCTGCTCAACCCATGTATTTCCAATTTAACATAAATCCTTTCCCTCAGAATTTTCTGCAATAAAACAAGGATGCATGGGACAGGTAGAGGTAGCTGGGATCAAATTTATCCCTGGAGGAGTTTCGGGAACAAAGGAGTAAACTGAGAGGGAAAAGGCAAAAAGGGGCCGGGAGATAGCTCTTTTGGGTAGCATTAAGGACAATCCCAAAAGATTTTATAAATACATAAGTGGGAAAAGGGTAGCTAAAGAGAGAGTGGGACTTCTCAGGAATCAAAGCCACAGGAGACAGGCAAGGACCTCAATGAGTATTTCTCCTCTGTATTTACCAAGGAGAGTGTAGGGGTTTTGTTTCCCTTTACTCCACTTCGGGCCCAACTGCCCGAGTTATTCTCTCCCTTGTCGGAGGGTCAAACGGCCACCACTCCACTCGAGCGGTTCCCAAGAGAGAGAATACAACAAAAGGGATTCCCCTGGGTTCTAGACCTCGGAATTATGGTGGGATATGATAAAAGGTTGACTTGACCAGAGTGTGCTGATGAGAGAAAACAGAAACCAAGATGGACTCAAAGCAAGTCTAAAATTTACAGGCTTTATTAAACAATGAGAAATCGAATCTCACCAACACTACATAATACGTGGCTAAACTTATGCTTTAAACTAAGACTATGGAAGGAAAACTATCGGGCACATCGTAAAACTTACTTTACACAATTTTACTTGCAAGTACACCCCCCTTTCCCCTTCTTCTCTCAACCTCTATCCTATTTCGGGAACTTCACCAGGTCACTGGGATACTTACAGTTAGATTGATGCAGGGTCATGAGCCGTCCAGCAGAGCAGAAAGAGAGAACGAGTTCTGGCTTGACTCCTGCTTTTTATACCTGAGTTTCTCCCTTGAAACCCCCCAGGTGGTCCTCTGGACAAAAGGGTCTTTTGATGATTCCCAATTTTGATCTGGCATGAACAATAGCCTTCCGATAATAAGGGGTTTGCTGATGTCATGATCCCTCAGCCTGATCATTATCCCATCGCCTGGATGGGCTCCCATTGTCCCGATGGATGGGTCATCTACGATGGTGATATGTTTTGCTGTTGGGCTGTTTATTCCCGTCTGCTGAGACTCGGATCCTTCCTTTGTGTTTCCAAGATAATCTTGTTATCTCCGTCTCAGCCTTTCCTGCTCACACCATTCGCACAGTGGTGTAATGCCCAGGCACACAGACAGGTTCGAAACTGGTTCTTCCTTTGTGGATTGGGGTTTTTTTCCATTGCAGCCAGCAAGCCTGGTTTAAAAATGTCCATGTCCTTATCTGAGTTCTTCGATAATTTTGGAGTATTTGCCCCAATAACTTACAAGAGGGTATAACCATATAACCATATAACAATTACAGCATGGAAAAAGGCCATCTCGGCCCTACAAGTCCGTGCCGAACAATTTTTTTTTCCCTTAGTCCCACCTGCCTGCACTCATACCATAACCTTCCATTCCCTTCTCATCCATATGCCTATCCAATTTATTTTTAAATGATACCAATGAACCTGCCTCCACCACTTCCACTGGAAGCTCATTCCACACCGCTACCACTCTCTGAGTAAAGAAGTTCCCCCTCATATTACCCCTAAACTTCAGTCCCTTAATTCTGAAGTCATGTCCTCTTGTTTGAAACTTCCCTATTCTCAAAGGGAAAAGCTTGTCCACATCAACTCTGTCTATCCCTCTCATCATTTTAAAGACCTCTATCAGGTCCCCCTTAACCTTCTGCGCTCCAGAGAATAAAGACCTAACTTATTCAACCTATCTCTGTAACTTAGTTGTTGAAACCCAGGCAACATTCTAGTAAATCTCCTCTGTACTCTCTCTATTTTGTTGACATCCTTCCTATAATTGGGCGACCAAAATCGTACACCATACTCCAGATTTGGTCTCACCAATGCCTTGTACAATTTTAACATTACATCCCAGCTATGAGCTATAGGGAGTGGCTGAGTAGGTGGGGTCTCTATTCCTTGGAGCACAGGAGGTCAGCCAAGGGTGATGGTGGGGACAGCCAAGGGTGATGGTGGGGACAGATAAGAGAGTTGCATTTAAAAGGCTTTTAGGCATTAAAAGGCATTTCACCTTCTTCCCGATGGCAATGGTGAAATGAGTGTGTGGCCAGGATGGTGTGGGTCTTTGATGATGTTGGCTGCCTTTTTGAGGCAGCGACTTTGATAGCTCCCTTCGATGGTGGGGAGGTCAAGCCGGTGATGGACTGGACAGTGGTCACAACTTTTTTCCCCATTGTGTACCCCGTTCCTGCTTTTCCCCCATATTCCTTGATCCCGTTAGCCTAAAGAGCTAATTCTAATTTAGTTTAACCTGGCATCATGTTCAGCATGGACATTGTGGGCTTCAAGGCCTGTTGCAGTGCAGTATGGTTCTATGTTCTATTAACTCAATACAAGGGCTGAGTGCAGTGGTGATTGATTGCCTTAGAAGCCCCTTTCAAAGATCAAGATTGCAGCCTTCAGCAGAGTGAGCAGGAAGAGTGAATCAAGGGGCTGTAGTATGCACCTTTGGTTTTGGTGTTCAGTTAGAGATCAGCAAGAAAGTGCTTCATGATGAGGTAGTCTGCCTTCAAGGGAGAAGAAATGGTGGAAATTAAAATATTCAGAATAATTGTCAACTCAGTCATTTTATTTCCTTTCCAACCTGATTTATATTCCATATACCCAACCCGTTTTAAACCTCACAGCACATCTGCCATATTCACTCACATCCCATTTACTAAAGTTTTTAAATATTCCCTTACTTAGACAATAGACAATAGATGCAGGAGTAGGCCATTCGGCCCTTCGAGCCAGCACTGCCATTCAACGTGATCATCCCCAATCAGTACCCCGTTCCTGCCTTCTCCCCATATCCCCTGACTCCGCTATCTTTAAGAACCCTATCTAGCTCTCTCATGAAAGTATCCAGTGAACCGGCCTCCACCGCCCTCTGAGGCAGAGAATTCCATAGACTCACAACTGTTTCCTCGTCTCCGTTCTAAATAGCTTATCCCTTATTCTTAAACTGTGGCCTCTGGTTCTGGACTCCCCCAAGATCAGGAGCATGTTTCCTGCCTCTAGCATGCCCAAACCCTTAATAATCTTATATGTTTCAATAAGATATCCTCTCTTCCTTCTAAATGCCAGAGTGTACAAGCCCAGCTGCTCCATTCTCTCAGCATATGACAGCCCTGCCATCCCGGGAATTAACTTTGTAAACCTATGCTGTACTCCCTCAATAGCAAGAATGTCCTTCCACAAATTAGGGGACCAAAACTGCACACAATACTCCAGGTGTGGTCTCACTAGGGCCCTATACAACTGCCCACTCGTTGCTCCCATACTCAACTGCACTTCTTATAAAAGGCAACTTCTTCACTGCCTGCTGTTCCTGCATGCTTACTTTCATTGACTGATGAACAACGACCACCAGATCCCATTGTACTTCCCCTTTTCCCAACCTACCATTTACATAGTAATCTGCATTCATGTTTTTACTGCCAAAGTGGATAACCTCACATTAATCCTTTTTTTTAATTTTTTTTTTTTAATTTTTATTAAAGTACGGTAAATTACAATACTACACAACACATAGGTCATAATACATTTTTTGTACCGCTTCATATTTTGAGCTTTAAGAAAAAGATAGATGTAAAGAAAGTAAAGAAAGTGCGCAAGTCGTGAAGGTGCAGGAGAGTGTTGTGAAAAGAAAGCCCCTTAGAAAAGAAGTTAGAGAAGGAAGTAAAGAAAGAAAGTAGACCCTAGAAAAGAAGGAAAAAGAAAGGAGAAACAATCGCTCTATTATAACATTAAACTCCGCAGAAAGGGGACTACCAACCAAGTCTGTTTTTGTTGTTTTGTTTTTTTGTCCTGATCCTGGTACCTTTTATTTATTTTTTTATTTTTTTATTTTTTAAATTACTATTGCACCTTATGCTTGTAATAGTTCCAAAAACGTAGACCACGTCTTTTGGAAGTGGTCTGGTTTGCCTGCTAAGAGGAATCTCATCTCTTCCAGATGTAGTGTTTCAAACATATTTGATATCCACATTTTTATTGTTGGTGTGGGCGCATTTTTCCAGAATTTAAGTATGAGCTTTTTTCCCATTATTAGCCCGTAATTGAGTAAATTCTTCTGAAATACGTTTAGTTCAGGGTTACCTTCCGATATTCCAAAAATAATCCATTTTGGTTTTGGTACCAATTTTATTTTAATTAATTTTGTAAAGATGTCAAATATTTCATTCCTGAATTTTTGGATTTTTGTACAAAAAACAAAAGAATGCGCTATGGTAGCTTCTTGACACAGGCATTTATCACAGATTGGTGAGACATTAGGGAAGAGTTTATTTATTTTAGTTTTTGAATAATATAGTCTATGTAATGTTTTGAATTGGATGAGAGTATGTCGCACGTTGATCAAACATTTATGCACCTGTAGTAAGTGATTATCCCAGCTCTCTTTTGAAATTTTTATAGCTAATTCTTGTTCCCAGTCTCTTCTAATTCCATCAGTTGTGGGTATTTCTATATTTAAGATGACGTTATATAAGTACGATATTAGATTTGCTGATTCCGCCTTTGTCTTCATTGCTTCATCCAGTAAGTCTGTAGGCATATTATGATAGTCTTTTGTGTATTTTTTCAGATAATCACGAATTTGAAGATATTTAAAATATTGATTATTTTTCAAATTATTTTCAGTTGTAGTTGTTGAAATGATAGTAATTTTCCCAATTCATACAGATCTCCGAGCATTTTGATTCCCTTTCTTTCCCATTGTATAAATGATTTGTCTATAATTGATGGTTTAAACAATGGATTATTAACTATTGGTATTAAAAGAGATAGGTTTCTTAATTTTAGATTCTGTTTTATTTGTTTCCATGTTCTAATTGTACTATGTATAATTGGATTTTTATTATAATTTTTGTTATTCAGATATATCGGTGAGAGGAGAGTCGCTCCTATATTGCACGGAGAGCAGTCCTCTCTTTCCATTACAATCCAGTCCACCTGCTGGGCAGAATTGTCCAGCAGGTGAATCATATTTTTAATATTTACTGCCCAATTATAATACATAAAAAGTTAGGGAGCGCTAGACCACCCAACTCTTTTCGTTTATTAAGGTGTGCTCTTTGTATTCTATGGGATTTATAATCCCATATAAAATTTGTAATGTCTGAGTCCAATTTTTTGAAAAACTTTTTTGGGAGATATATAGGTATTGATTGAAATAGGTATAGGATTTGTGGTAAAAAGATCATTTTTATAGCGTTTATTCTGCCTAATAGGGACATCGGAAGTGTTTTCCAGAATTTAATCAAATTATTTAGTTTCTTAAGTAAGGGATTGTAATTGGCTTTAAACATATCATGGTAGTTTCTAGTAGTTTCAATTCCCAAATATTTTAGTTTTTCAGTGGCTATTTTAAAGGGGAATTTCCGGATGTGTACAATTTTGGGCGCCTAATTATAGGAAGGATGTCAACAAAATAGAGAGAGTACAGAGGAGATTTACTAGAATGTTGCCTGGGTTTCAGCAACTAAGTTACAGAGAAAGGTTGAACAAGTTAGGGCTTTATTCTTTGGAGCGCAGAAGGTTAAGGGGGGACTTGATAGAGGTTTTTAAAATGATGAGAGGGATAGACAGAATTGACGTGGAAAAGCTTTTCCCACTGAGAGTAGGGAAGATTCAAACAAGGGGACATGACTTGAGAATTAAGGGACTGAAGTTTGGGGGTAACATGAGGGGGAACTTCTTTACTCAGAGAGTGGTGGCTGTGTGGAATGAGCTTCCAGTGAAGGTTGTGGAGGCAGGTTCGTTTTTATCATTTAAAAATAAATTGGATAGTTATATGGACGGGAAGGGAATGGAAGGTTATGGTCTGAGCGCAGGTGTATGGGACTAGGGGAGAATGTGTGTTCGGCACGGACTAGAAGGGTCGAGATGGCCTGTTTCCGTGCTGTAATTGTTATATGGTGTGTTGAGTCTTTGGGTTTTAACGACATAATTTCACTTTTGTTCCAGTTTATTCTATATCCTGAGAAGGATCCAAAGTCCTCAATTAAATTTAATATGTTTGGTATACTAATTTGTCGTTTTGTGATGTACAATAGTACATCATCGGCGTATAAAGATATTATGTTATTTGAGAGTTTTGTATTATAACCATCAATATCCGGGTGTGTTCTTATTTTTTCAGCTCCCATACTCAACTGCACTTCTTATAAAAGGCAACTTCTTCAGTGCCTGCTGTTCCTGCATGCTTACTTTCAATGACTGATGAACAACGACCACCAGATCCCGTTGTACTTCCCCTTTTCCCAACCTACCATTTACATAGTAATCTGCCTTCCTGTTTTTGCTACCAAAGTGGATAACCTCACATTAATCCAAATTAAACTGCATCTGCCATGCATCTGCCCACTCACCCAACCTGTCCAAGTCACCATGCATAAGTTTGAATAAGTTTGAATTTATTTCCCGAATAAGTTTGTTCCTTCAATATATTCTAATTTTTCTATTCTCTTTTTCAGCCATAAACAGATATCGACAGAAAAATGCTAAATCCTATTTTTCATGCTTGATTTTTAAATTAAATTTAATACGTTCCTCATGACTGAGTACCTATAATTTTGTCCCCGTCAATTTCAGTTCTCACTTCTGATTGTTTACTACACCAGACTTACAATTTGTGAAAAATGTGCAGTGCATTTAAGGGAATTTATATGCCGTAACTTTATAGGAGAACTTTACAGTATTGCAGGAATATTCAATATGTGTGACACCATGTCCTCAATATTAAACCCCTCAAATTAGAATACAATCCATGAGGCTAATTGTGAGTGCAATTCTTGAATAAAATACCAAATCCATTGCAAATCAAGGAGCATTATTTTTGCTGACCAATGCCCTGTACTAGTCATGTCGAAGCAATAGCCAAGATGGTACCCGGACGTGGCGTCGAAGGAAGAGATGCCGAAGTGAAGAAGTGGAAGCCAAATAACTGAACGGAAACGACACCGAAAAGCCAAATAAACTAAAGGGAGCAAGGCCGAATAGCCAACTGACCGAAAGGGCGGAATGCCAAAAAGCCAAATGACGTCGCCGTGGGAGGGGCGGGACTTGTCAGCGATTGGTCCAGACCCCGTGTCTGACCAGGGGAGGCAGAAGGGTAGGGGTCATTTTTTATTTTCCCTGACCGCTTTTGGACTTTCCTGAATATAAAATAAAACCCTGTGTGATTGGAACTAATTGATTGATTTAACAAAATAATAATCCAAATTGATTCCATAAATATTTACACCAACTATAACAATTATATTTTGACTACCACAATATATTTACATACACTACCGTGCATCTTAATGGCCAGTTGCCCCGTTACCAACTCAGAGACCTAAGATATTTTTTTTAAAAACAGTCATTTTTTAAAAATGGTTTCTGGCCTTTTCGGTATGAATCAAGAAACCAGTCGAAAAAAATGTCTGTTTTTTTAAAGAATATCTTAGCTCCCTGAGTTGGTTCAGTGAAATGAGTTAGGAACATTTTGAAAGTGGAGGGCTGAGTGATCACTGATCACCGGCCTCGAGGGTACCCGGTGAGGGAGCAGAGTGACTGAGTGGGGGGAGGGTGACACAATTATTATTTGTTGTTGTTGCTCGACCTGCAAAAACTAGGGGATAATACAGGCCATCCCCCAACTCAAAAAGTGGGGAATATATCCCCCATCTCCCCCCCCCCCCCGCCTCCCTCTCTCTCTCCCTCCTTCTCGGGGCTGACTGACTGGCCATGACTCTCTCTCTCTTCTCTCTCTCGGGGCCCACGGGCTCACCCTCCCTCCCTTCCCCACGACGGCCAATCACAGCGCTTGTCCCATATCTCACACTGCCCCATATCTCGACTGTGAATCGCGCTGTGATTGGCCGTTGAGGGGAGGGCAGGGAGGGTCTGTTTCCACCATGGCTGGTCGTGGTTTTGCACAAAAATCATCGAGTGCAGCTCCGCTCTATGATCTTTGATTTTGCTGCGCTCACTGTGCACTTGTTCTGAGATTCTCGATGTCGAAGGTCCTCAGAATAAGAGAAAAATATGCCTGCGGGCCGGATAATTTCGGGTTATGAAGCATGTCTCACCAAAAAAGTGAATGTGCTGCAGCCCTCCGCCTCAGCTGGGGGTCCACGGAAGTTGGAAGAATTCTGCTTACAGGGAATAAAGACCTGAGACAGCGCAGCGCGGACACTTCCCGTCTCTCAGGCGTGCACCCTGACACTAACTCACGCCGATTCACACTCACTCACATGGGCCGCGGAACCGGGGGGGGTGGGGGGGGCTGTAGCCCCTCCACATTATATATTCAGGAAAGTCCAAATGCGATGAAGGAAAATTAAAAATGACCCCCACCCTCCCATCTCCCCCAGCCAGTGATGTGATGGACACAGGGGTCTGGACTAATCGCTGACAAGTCCCGGCCCCCAGCGACGTCATGTCCGTTATTTGGGTTTTTGGCGATGCGTCCGTTCGGTTATTTGGATTTTCAGCGTCATTTCCGTTCGGTTATTTGGCTTCCACTTCTTCGCTTCGGCATCTCGTCCTTCGACGCCACGTCCACACACGAGCCAAGATAGCACATAATACATCTACTTCTTTAGGAGGTTTAGGAAGTTTGGCATGTCCTCAACAACTCTCACCAACTTCTGCAGATGCACTGTAGAAAACATTTTATCAGGATGCATCACAGCTTGCTTTGGGAAAAGCTCCATCCAAGACTGCAAGAAATTGCAGAGAATCGTGAATGCAGCCCAGATCGTTGCACAATCCAATCTCCCTTCCATTAACTCCACCTTCACTTCATGCTGGCTTGGCAAGGCCACCAGCATAATCAAGGACAAATAATAATTACCCCGGTCATTCCTTCTTCTGCTCTCCCTCATCGGCAAGAGGGATAGAAGTGTGAAAATGCATACCTCCAGATTCAGGCACAATTTTTCTTCATCATGCTATCACCAACTGGAGAGCAGTCCTGAGCTACCATCTACCTCATTCAAGATTCTCAGACTATCTTTGATCAGACTTTGCTGGACTTTATCTTGAACTAAGCATTATTCCCATTCTCCTGTAGCTGCACACTGTGGAAGGCTTGACTGTAATCATGTAGGTATCTTACAAAACTTATCTTCAGCAGCGCTGCAGTTCTGCAACTGGCCATGTGCACGACTTTGGCGCTTTTGAGGGGGGGGGGGGGGGGACAGGGTTAAAATGTGGTTTTCACCTACCTGTCCTGGATTATATTTTCTCGGAGTGCAAGGTTTTGCTGAAGAATTGTTCCGACGGGCGTTGTGTGAATTTTTTGTTTTTAATCGCCCGCCAAGATCAGCGCAGGAGAAATTTAAAAATCAGCTTCTAAAGCCGTCAAAGCCAAAAATGGGGATGGATTTCACGTACGGGACAGGTAAAGGAAAGCCGTTTAGTTTATGTATAAACGTGCTCCTACAATAGAATACAATACAATACAATACAATACGGTTTATTTGTCACATTGCACATAAGTGCAAGTGAAATGATGCCTTTAAGATGCCTTTAATTTTATGTTGCGAAACGGTGATTTTTTCCCAATACGAACTGGCAGTATTTTTCCTGCCGATATGGGGTTTAAATTCACTGCAACCGCAACGTTCCAAATGATCGCGTTCCAGGAAAACCCACTCGCAAGATGATTTAAATGGCGATTAATTTGCAGGTATTAAACACTAAATTCCTTCCATTTGGCCTATAAACCCATGACAATGAGATTTAAAAAATCATGTTATATTGTGAATTCTTGTGTGTATGTTATTTGGACACTTAGGCTATTTTAAAAAGTTGATATTTTCTTAAGAAATGGATAGATGTTTAGATCTAGTAATTGAATTATGCAATTAGCTACAATTGGGTAACTAACTAATTATAGAAACATAGAAACATAGAAAATAGGTGCAGGAGTGGGCCATTCGGTCCTTCGAGCCTGCACCGACATTCAATATGATCATGGCTGATCATCCAACTCAGTATCCTGTACCTGCTTTCTCTCCATACCCCCTGATCCCTTAGCCACAAGGGCCACATCGAACTCCTCTTAAATATAGCCAATGAACTGGCCTCAACTACATTCTGTGGCAGAGAATTCCAGAGATTCACCACTCTCCGTGTATATGCTTTAATTTCAGGTCATCCAAGTAAGATTGTTTCATACTTGTTTCAGAATGCTTCAATCTATAATAACTGAAATTTTCTTTAGGTTCTCTTAAATTTTAATATAGTTATGGGCTTTTGCAGTGGCGTAGCGTGGGGGGGGGGGGGGGGGGGGGGGGGCAGAGGGGCTGTTGCCCCGGGCGCTACATTTTTAGGGACGCAAAAAAACTGTTGGATAAAAAAAATAATGAAATGGCAAAAAAATGTTGTTCTAAAGGCACACTGCACCTCTTTGGCAGCCTTCCACTGAATTATTGTATTAAAATGTAATTTTTTTTTGCCATTTTATAATTTTTTTTTATCCAACAATTTTTTTTGTGCCCCTAAAAAGTCTTAAGTCTTTGTCTGATCCCTTCTTATTCTCCCTCTGCGCCGAGGCTGCTGCCGCTGTCCCAGCCGCCGCTGTCATTCCACTGGGCCCGCGGTCGGGTCGAGTGGCCGCTGCCGCCGGAACGTGCCCCAGCTCCGAGGCCAGGTCGCCGCTGCCCCCTCCCCCGCTCCGAGGCCGAGTGGCCACTGTCGCTGCACCCGCTCCGAGACCAGGTCGCCGCTGCCGCTGCTCCAGCTCCGATGCAGTGTGGCCACTGCCGCCGCCCCGCCCCAACTCCGAGGCCAGGTCGCCACTGTCGCTGCCCCCGCTCCGAGGCCAGGCCACTGCCTCCGCTCCGAGGGTGTGTGGCCACTGTCGCCGCCCCCGCTCCGAGGCCAGGTCGCCGCTATCGCTGCTGCTGCCGCCGCCATCCCAGCTCCGATGAAGAAGTCGCATCCCCCGAAGGAAGAAACCAAAAACGTGTGCCCCCCCCCTTGGATTTATAACAGCTCATGGGCCATGGCTAGCCGCTAATGAGGAGGCGCAATATTTTAAACTGCCCCGGACGCACAAAACCCACCCTACGTCACTGGGCTTTTGACTGTCATCGATCACAGCTTTTGTGTTAAGTCAATGGAAAAGCAAAAGGGAACAAGATGCTAATTTCTGAGTATGAAAATGGCCATAACCTTTTTAATACTGAAGATATGAAAGTGAATTAAGTGCCAAATTAAACTTCTTTTTATGCTTTATCTGATGGGATAAATTGCAGACTTGATTTTTTAAATCTCAAAATTTGTAACATTGCTAAATCATGTATAGTCTTTCCGTTGACTGGATAGCGTAACAAAAAGGCATTTCACTGTACCTCGGTACACAAGACAATAAACTAATATAAACTAAATTAAAACTATGCATAATAGCACTTTTTTCATCTCTGACCTGCCTGTTGCCATCAGCACATGAACCTTATCATGCAATCTCTACCTCCTCCCTTGATAGATTGTTCCTTCATGTTAGCTTTGCTTCAACAGCTCTGCTTCCTTCTTCCCATTCAGATATAGCTGAACCAGGCTCTGTAATGTCATGAGTATCAGTATTATCACAGGAGTATATTCCATCATGGAGTGCAGCATTGATCTGTAGCTCAGAAGGAAATCTGTGAGGATGCTTCACAGCAAGACCTGATCTGTTTTGCATGACATTTCATTAATGCCACTTTCAATGTACATAGTGATCTCTCTCAGCTTCTCCCTTTGAAGCTGGATAATGTGAACAAGATGAGAAGTGATTTTGGATCTTATTTTACGTCACAAATTGTTCAAATTGAATTGAATAAAATTAAGACCATTATATGATATAACTTTCTTGGAAATTATTTTGAGTTCTACCATTGAGCTTTCAGCAGTGGCATGTCATGATTTCCCTCTATACAACTTGGTTTCCACCAAGATTAGGGTCATTCCACCCTGAAATATCTTATTAGGCACTACGTTAATTGGAGAGGTGCTACAGATGCTGTAACTTGCAGTCTCGGCAGATTGAGAATCTGCTGGCTAGCTCTTCCTTGACTAAGGTGGGCTGAAGGGCCTGTTTCTGACAAGCCTACAAATCCCTGGATGAGAGGATGAAAGGCTTAGTGGCCAAGTTTGCAGCTGATACAAAGATGGGGGAGCGGCAGGTAACGTAGAGACTCACAAATTTACATAAATATTGGATTCTTCAGCATGGATTTTTCAATCAGTACCGGTGTTGCTGGAAAATTGCTTTCTACTGCCTGTAGGTTTATATTGGCACTTGGAACTAAAATGGGAAGAGATTTCTTCACTCACAGGATGGTGAATCACCTGCCTTGGAGCACTCTGCAGGCCTGGTAATTGGCTTGCTTGTAAAGCTGAGACTGATCGATTTATGGTTATTAGAGAAATCAACAGATATGAGGATAGGGAAAGGAAGTGGTGTTGAGGTATGTGATCAGCCAAGACCTTGTTGAATGGTGTGGGGGCTTAAGGGCTGAATGTCCCACGCATGCTCCTCATTCCTATGCTCTTGTGTTATGTTCCTTAGGGCCAAATAAACAACTTCCTTCTGCTCAGAGTTGAATTTTATTCTCCTTGTGATTAATGTTGGCCAATTAAACCTCCTCGATAGATTTACAAGTATTCAGGGATCTGCTCCCGCTGTGACAGTTGCAAATAAATAATTATCTTAGTTGTATTAAAGGACTCCCTTTAATATTTTGCTTGGGTAGCTAACAACCCAATAATGTGAATGTTACAAAATTTTGAGATTTAAAAAATCAAGTCTGTAATTTATCCCGTCAGATAAAGCATAAAAATAAGTTTAATTTGACACCTAATTCACTTTCATATCTCAAGTATTTAAAAAGTTATGGCCATTTTCATACTCGGAAATTAGCATCTTGTTCCCTATTGATTTTCTATGGACATAACAAAAAAGCTGTGATCGTGTGCAGTCAAAAGCCCATAACCTTCTTAAAAATTAAGAGAACTGAATGAAATTTTCAGTTATCGTAGATTGAACCATTCTGAAACAAATATAAAATAATCTTACTTGGATGACCTGAAATTAAAGCGTATAATTAGTTAGTTACCCAAGTGTAGCTAATTTCAAACTTCAATTACTACATCTAAACTAAAATAATAGTCACAAATAATTCACAATAAAGATGATTTTAAATCTCATTTACATTCATTTCTAGGCCAAATGGAAGGAATTTACTGTTCAATTGCTGTAACTTAAAATCAATTTAAATCAGTTTTCTAGTGGGATCCTGTGAACGCGCTGGTTTAGAACATTCACATTGCGGTAGATTTGTGCTCTCAAATGCCCAGAAAAATACTGCGGGATATAATGGGCCCAAAATGAGCTACTCGCAATATAGTATTGTATAAAGGGATCTTAAGAAGCCCTTTTTAATGTAAAATTAAACAGCCTACCTTCTGTTGTCTGCTGTATGAGACCCTGCCGGTTGCCGGTGGTCGCGGGTTTAGAGATTGATTTTTAAACTACTATAACTATTATACAGGGCCTGTAAAACTAATAATAGCTTTTGCGACGGGATCTTCCAGTGATTTTTCGTTAATAATTAACTAGGCTGAACATCGTCGATTGGAACAGCCTAGAGAAAATCGCGTTTTAAACCCGCCCCCCTCTAAACGGCGCCAAAATCGCGCACACCCGCAGCGATGGATTTTCAGCGACGCTTCAGGTAGGTTTTGCAACATACCTAGTGAATGCTTTAAATAATACTGCTCCTACCCCTTCTTCATTCCCTCCAATTCTAAGCACACCCATTTGTCCCAATCCCACCCCAGTTACCCTCCTTTCCTTTCCTTCATTCGCACAGCTCCCATCCTCGAGTCCCTCATTTCTCTTCCCGTCTGTCCTCTTCCAACTACGTATATCCCGCTCCTTACTTTACATTTCACTCCTCCTCCTCTTCTCATCTTAACCCTCTCTCTTTTTCAGCTTTCTCTCCCCGTTACAATCGGTCTGAAGAAAGGTCCAGACCTGAAACATCACCTGTTTATTCCCTCCCCAGATGCTGCCTGACCATTTGAGTTCGCCCAGCACTTTGTGTTTTGCTGCCTTGAATATTTTGCCTGCGGCAGCATTAAATATTTCAGGTAATTAGTTTATGTCAAAAGCTATCTTATTATATAAATCTCCTTATATATATATTGACTGTCCGATGGTGGTTTTCTTATTGCATTCTTTTGTGCTTATACCTGGTTCATTTGATAAAGACATTGACCCCAAGAGCAACCTGGCACTGAGAATTGTCTAACTGTTTGGTCCAACTTATTTGCATATTATTCCAGAGGGTCATCTATATACAGTTGCAATGTCTTTACGCTAAATATATTCTTCTAATCCTGTTTAAATTTGATGAGACATCCTTCCATAATACTTGCGGAAAATGCCTGAAACACTCACTACATCGAGCAGCAACTGAAAGAAAAGCAGAATTACCTTTTCAAACACTTCGTCAGAACCTATAAAGAGAAAGAAAAACAACTATAGTTATAAATTGCAGAAAGGTATGGAAGGATTATATGGGATAAAGTGAGGCCTAGAGGTCTCACTAAGAAGGTAAGTTTCAAAATACATCCAGTCAAACGTACGGGTCAGGATGAACAACATTTTCAACTCGACTTACTCTCTCTAGAACAACGATGGTAACTATGGGAACATCTATGGGCCCAAGTTAGGCCTGCCTTCTTTAGGGTTACAAGCTTTGTGTTTTGATTATACGATCTCTTTCCCTCAACTTGTTTTCCCCTAAAATGCCAAATAGCTGGATCCTATACACATGTGCTGTCTAATATCCTCCATTGCACTGTACCTTGGTACGTGATAATAAATGAACCGTTGAACCACCGTTCAACCTCATACATGCCTCCAATTTGGTACATCGAGTCCTCTATCTTGCATAACCTGGCCTCTAATAGCGTCCAAAAGTAAATAGTTAATAAGAACAAAGGTAAAGAAACACTTTTAATAGGAAAGCCTACTGATTTATACTTTCATTGAGAAGTGAGAAGTGGATAAGAGTTATGGAAACTAATACCCAAAATCACAGAAAATATTAATTAGAACTTAATTGGCAACATATTATGACACCTGCAATTGTATATAATTCCATTCTGTCATATCACAATGCGATTTACTACATAGCATTATAAAACAAGCATTTGCATTACAGCATTCAACCATCCATAAAGCTGCCCATCTCTGACAGGAATTGCATTTACTGACTTAAAAAACATTCAGTACGAGTGCAACACAATATGTTGTTGTATCATTTTATTGAAACTATGATTTTCTCAGGGTAAATAATGGTATTTCTAGAGAAAGGATCCATCAGGTTACACAACTTTCTATAGCACTGAGATTCTCCGTGAAAGTATCTCCAGGCAAGTATAGAGGAAAATATGGGAACATAGAAACATAGCAAATAGGTGCAGGAGTAGGCCATTCGGCCCTTCGAGCCTGCATCGCCGTTCAATATGATCATGGCTGATCATCCAACTCAGTATCCTGTACCTGCCTTCTCTCTATACCCCCTGATCCCTTTAGCCACAAGGGCCACATCTAACTCCCTTTTAAATATAGCCAATGAACTGGCCTCAAACAATTAACTGGCCTCGAACAAGTATGGTATGGTGGCGCAGCGGTACGGGCAACACGGTGGCACAGCAGTAGAGTTGCTGCCGTACAGCGCCAGAGATCCGGGTTCGATCCTGACTACGGGTGTTGTCTGAACGGAGTTTGCTGTTCTCCCCGTGTCCTGTGTGGGTTTGTTCCGGGATCTCTGGTTTCTTCCCACACTCCAAGGTCATGCAGTTTTGTAGGTTAATTAACCTGGTATAATTGTAAATTATCCCTAGTGTGTGTAGGGTAGTGTTAGTGTGCGGGGGATCGGTGGTCAGTGCGGACTCAGTGGGCTGAAGGGCCTGTTTCTGCACTGTATCTCTAAACTAAACTAAAAGTAGTGTTCTACCCTCTGCCTTTGCAAACATGCATCCCTCAGTTCAGTTTAGTTCATTATTTATGGTCACGTGTAACGAGGTACAGAGAAAAACTTTTGTTATGTGCTAACCAGCCAGTGGAAAGACACTGTCGAGCCGGCCACAGTGTACAGACACATGTTAAGGGACAAATGTTTAGTGTAAGGTAAAACCAGTAAAGTCCGATCAAAGATAGTCCCTGATGAGGCAGATAGCAGTGAGATTTTTTTAGAGAAGTCAATGTTCATACCGCTGGGGTGGAAGCTACCCAAGCAAAATATGAGGTGCTGTTCCTCCAATTTGTGCTGGGCCTCACTCTGACAATGGAGAAGGCCCTGGACAGAAAGGTTAGTGTGGGAAAGAACTGCAGATGCTGGTTTAAATCACAGGTATACAAAAAATGCTGGAGCAACTCAGCAGGTCAGGCGGCATCTCTGGAGAGAAGGAATGGGTGACGTTTTGGGTCGAAACCCTTCTTCAGTCCCTTTTTCAGTGTGGGAATGGGTGGGGGAGTTAAAGTGTTGAGCAACTGGGAGATCAGGTACGTTTAACATCAAGTAACCGTTGCTTTTCCTCTCTCTCCATCCCCTTCCCCGTTCTCTGACCAGACTTACTGTCTCCGACTAAATTTTATCTGTTTGCTATCTTGTTACCATCTGCCAACTACCGATGATCTATTCTACATTTTCCTTGATCTCCATTCCCTTTGTTTGGTTTTCACACCTAACACTTCCATATCTTATCTATACACTTCCTTATATATGTACCGCCCACTCCTCTGACATCATTCTGAAGAAGGATCTCAACCCAAAGTGTCATCCATTCCTTCGATCCAGAGATACTGCCTGTCCCGCTGAGTTACTGCAGCATTTTGTGTCTATCTTTGAGGTACCACTGGTCAGGTTGGAGGCCAGTGACTAGTGGGGTGCCACAGGGATCTGTGTTGGGTCCACTGTTGTTTGTCAGGTACATCAATGATCTGGATGATGGTGTGGTAAATTGGATTAGTAAGTATGCAGATGATATTAAGATAGGTAGGGTTGTGGATAATGAAGTAGATTTTCAAAGTCTACAGAGAGATTTATGCCAGTTGGAGGAGTGGGCTGAAAGATGGCAGATGGAGTTTAATGCTGATAAGTGTGAGGTGCTACATCTTGGCAGGACAAATCAAAATAGGACGTACATGGTAAATGGTAGGGAATTGAAGAATGAAGGTGAACAGAGGGATCTGAGAATAACTGTGCACAGTTCCCTGAAAGTGAATCTCATGTAGATAGGGTGGTAAAGAAAGCTTTTGATGTGCTGGCCTTTATAAATCAGAGCATTGAGCATAGAAGTTGGGATGTAATGTTAAAATTGTACAAGGCATTGGTGAGGCCAATTCTGGAGTATGGTGTACAATTTTGGTCACCTAATTATAGGAAGGATGTCAACAAAATAGAGAGAGTATAGAGGAGATTTACTAGAATGTTGCCTGGGTTTCAGCAACAAAGTTACAGAGAAAGGTTGAACAAGTTAGGGCTTTATTCTTTGGAGTGCAGAAGGTTAAGGGGGGACTTGATAGAGGTCTTTAAAATGATGAGAGGGATAGAGAGTTGACGTGGATAAGCTTTTCCCACTGAGAGTAGGGAAGATTCAAACAAGGGGACATGACTTGAGAATTAAGGGACAGAAGTTTAGGGGTAACATGAGGGGGAACTTCTTTACTCAGAGAGTGGTGGCTGTGTGGAATGAGCTTCCAGGGAAGGTGGTGGAGGCAGGTTTGTTTTTATCATTTAAAAATAAATTGGATAGTTATATGGACGGGAAAGGAATGGAGGGTTACGGTCTGAGCGCAGGTATATGGGACTAAGGGAGAATACGTGTTCGGCACGGACTAGAAGGGTCGAGATGGCCTGTTTCCATGCTGTAATTGTTATATGGTTATATGGTTATATGGTTATATAGATAGTAGTTCAGCACTGCATTCTGCTTGCAGTAGGATGGTTCAGTTGCCTGATAACAGCTGGGAAGGAACTGTCCCTGAATCTGGAGGCGTACATATTCACACTTCTATACCTTTTGCCTGATGAATCAACATCACTAAAAATTACCTGGTAGTTTTTCACAGAGCTGCTTGTGTGACCATACCACGTGCATATTGGTTTCTCCATTTTTTGGATTATTTATTTATTTATTTATTTATTTTTAATTAGAAGTACAGTAAATTACAGTAATACACATCACATATATATTATTACATTTGTTGTACCACTTTGTTTTTCGAGCTTTAAAAAAAGGTAGAAATAAAAGAAGTAAGGAAAGTGAGCAAGAATCGTGAAGGTGCAGGGAAGTGTTGAGGGAAGAAAGCCCCTTAGGGAAGAAGTTAGAGAAGGAAGTAAAGAAAGTAAATAGACCCTAGAAAGAAAAGAAAAAAAAAGGAAAAACAATCGCTCTATTATAACACAAAATAAAATGATATACCAACCGTGTTATTTATTTTATTTTTTATTTTATACCCCCCGTTACCAGATCCTGGTACCATTTATATTTTAAATTACTATTGCTCCTTATGCTTGTAATAGTTCCATAAATGCAGACCACGTCTTTTTGAAGTGGTCTGCTTTGCCTGCTAGGAGGAGTCTCATCTCTTCCAGGTGTAGTGTTTCAAACATGTTTGAAATCCACATTTTTATTGTTGGTATTGGAGCATTTTTCCAAAATTTGAGTATAAGCTTTTTTCCCATTATTAGCCCGTAATTAAGTAAGTTCTTTTGAAACACGTTTAATTCGGGGTTACCTTCCGATATTCCAAAAATGATTCATTCTGCTTTTGGTACAAGTTTTATTTTAATTAATTTTGTGAAGATTTCAAATATTTTGTTCCAGAATTTTTGGATTTTTATACAAAAAACAAAAGAGTGCGCTATGTTAGCTTCTTGTGACTGACATTTATCACAAATGGGTGAGACAATGGGGAAAAGTTTATTTATTTTAGTTTTTGAATAATATAGTCTATGTAATGTTTTAAATTGAATTAGAGTATGTCGTACGTTGATCGAGCATTTATGCACATATAGTGTTTATCCCAGCTCTCTTTTGAAATTTTTATAGCTAGTTCTTGTTCCCAGTCTCTTCTAATATCATCGGTTGTAGGTATTTCTATATTTAAAATAATGTTGTATGTATGATATTAGATTTGCTGATTCCGCCTTTGTCTTCATGGCTTCATCCAATAAGTCTGGGGGAATGTTATGATAGTCTTTTGTGTCTTTTTTCGGATTTGAAGATATTTTAAATATTGGTTATTTTTCTAATTATGTTTCAGTTGTAATTGTTGAAATGATAATAATTTTCCTAATTCATACAAGTCTCCGATCGTTTTGATTCCCATTCTTTTCCATTGTGTAAATGATTTATCTATAATTGAAGGTTTAAATGACGGGTTATTGACTATTGGCATTAAAAGAGATAGGTTTCTTAATTTTAGATTCTGTTTTATTTGTTTCCAAGTTCTAATTGTGCTATGTATAATTGGATTTTTATTATAATTTTTGTTATTCAGATTCATTGGTGAGAGGAGAGTCGCTCCTGTATTACACGGAGAGCAGTCCTCTCTCTCCATTACAATTTTTAAAGCAATAACTGCACGCAAGAAATTGAGTAAAACACTTAAGTGACGTCCCAAGGTGTTGCAAGGTGTTATGCAAGTGCAATCCTTTTTCATGCCTCTGGAAAATGAAAACATCATCATTCACCTTCTACACTCCAAATGGGTGGGGAAGTGACTAATTCTGCACCAAGACAAAATGACAAATAGAACAAATAAATAATCAATCAATCAATCAATCAATCAACCTTTATTGTCATCTTGCAAGCAACAAGTACAGTGCAAAATGAAAAGACGTTTCCCAGTGAATAGCGGAGCCTCGCACATGAAATTTGAAACACTTCTCACATAATAACACTAAAAAAAACAATCCAGTCCCTGATGGAACAGAATAAATAGTTAAAATCAGGTAAAAAACACAATGTTAAAAACAGTAAACCAATCATAAAAAAATGTCCGGGGCCGCTGATTTGAGTGGCCAGTGCCAGTTATTAAAGTTATCAATAACTACCTTTTCTTTAATTATAAATATTATAAAAGTGTAAAACTAGACAGTCTTTTTATATAGTGTTCTATGACGACAGCAATAGATGGCTTGTTTTGTCAATACTGATTAAGACTTCACATTAAATCTTGGGGGATGAAATGAATTTTGCAAATGAGAAAAAGTCTGCATTGCCATAATTCACATGTTTACAACTGAAGTGGCAGGCAGCTCAGTTTTTGTGAATTCTGGAGATAATGAGTTCTGTCACACTCTGATGCCTGTGGACTAAATTAAAAGGCATATGGAACCTGCAGTTTCTTCCAGAGGAACATTCATTCATATCACACTGTTAATGATATTATCCTGCACTGTCGGCCTGTGAACATTTAATCCTCTCAAGAAGTCAAAGTGACTCCAATATGACAGCACATTTGCAAAGTTATGACGGCAATCATCAAAGTTGAAACAGGCAAATTAAGAACAATGATGGCATGTTTAGAAACATAGAAACAAAGAAAATAGGTGCAGGAGTAGGCCATTCGGCCCTTCGAGCCTGCACCGCCATTCAATATGATCATGGCTGATCATCCAACTCAGTATCCTGTACCTGCCTTCTATCCATACCCCTGATCCCTTTAGCCACAAGGGCCACATCTAACTCCCTCTTAGATATAGCCAATGAACTGGCCTCAACTACCTTCTGTGGCAGAGAATTCCACAGATTCGCCACTCTCTGTGTGAAAAATGTTTTCCTCATCTCGGTCCTAAAAGAATTCCCCCTTATCCTTAAACTGTGACCCCTTGTTCTGGACTTCCCCAACATCGGGAACAATCTTCCTGCCTCTCTAACCCCTTAAGAATTTTGTAAGTTTAAAATGAGGAACTTGGAAGGTTTTTTGTCTTCCATTCCTAAATGAAACTACAATTGCCGAAAACCTTGCAGTGTGCATTGTGCCCACAACCAATGCCTATCCCCTCTTTACACACAGTCTCTTGCGCAGAGTAGGGGAATTGAGAAGCAGAGGACATAGGTTTAAGGTGAGGGGCAAAAGATTTAACAGGAACCTGAGGGGCAACTTTTGCATGCAAAGGGTGGTAGGTGTATGGAACGAGCTTCCGGAGGAGGTAGTTGAGGCTAGTTGAGCAACATTTAAGAAACATTTAGACAGTTACATGGATAGAACAGGTTTAGAGGGATATGGTAGGTGGGATTAGTGTAGATGGGACATGTTGGCTGGTGCGGGCATATTGGGCCGAAGGGCTTGTTTCCATGCTGTGAGACTCTATGACTCTATTTTGAAATCTTTATAAACTTGCCTTACTGAGACTTTGCAATTTTCCCCAGACCTTTCTGTCGGCCCGTGAACATTTAATCCTCTCAAAAAGTCAAAGTGACTCCAATATGACAGCACATTTTGTGTTGTCCTTGCTTTCTACAACAATTGATGGTTCAAATTCCAAAGGCCAGCACTTAATCTCCACAGGTAGACACAGAATACTGGAGCAACTCAGCAGGACAGGCTCCATCTCTGTGGAGAAGGAATGGGTGATGTTTTGGGTTGAGACCCTTCTTCAAACTGAACATTCTCCACAGTTCTTTCACAAAATTACTTTCTCCTTGAAGATCACACAAAAATCTTTCCCTGACCAAACTGTCACCCCATCTACTTTTCCCCTCCGTGGTTTAGAGTACATTTATATTTGTCAATTACTTTAAATGTAACTAGAGGAAAGGAACATTGTAATTGCGATTTTTAATTGGGATGAGTCAACCTGATGAACAAATTACTGGATAAAGTCACTGAAGTGGAAACTGTAAGGGGCGTTAGAAACTGTAAATATGTTTTGAGAAAGATGGGGATTGAGGGTATGGATAGATATTGTGCAGTTGTGATTGATCAAAAATGGGTGTTAGGCCAGATCTGCATAATTGATCCCAAACTATTTCATATATCAGCAGAGGAACCTCTTGGAAACAGTGTTAGCAAGTATCAGTGTTAGTAATTATTAGAACATGCATCAAAAATGCTGGAATGTGAGACTACCGCAAGTATATTCACTGCAAGTGCATGTACGGGTAGAGATGATAAGCTTCATTGTCGGGTTCAATGTAGTGTCATACAGTCAGAAACATGCAGCACATAAAAATTCAGCCCACCACACCAGGCTGACTAGTGGGCACCCATCTGTACTAATCCCATGCTCAGCACATGGTCCAAACCTTTTTATCCACTTTGGTGGCAAAAACAGGAAGGCAGATTATTAACTGAATTGTATCAAGTGGGGAAAAGGGGAAGTACAACGGGATCTGGGGGTCCTTGTTCATCAGTCAATGAGAATAAGCATGCAGGTACAGCAGGCACTGAAGAAAGCAAATGGCATGTTGGCCTTCATAACAAGAGGTTGAATATAGGAGCAAAGAGGTCCTTCAGCAGTTGTACAGGGCCCTGGTGAGACCACACCTGGAGTATTGTGTGCAGTTTTGGTCTCCAAATTTGAGGATGGACATTCTTGCTAATCAGGGAGTGCAGCGTAGGTTCACGAGGTTAATTCCCGGGATGGCGGGACTGTCATATGTTGCGAGAATGGAGCAACTGGGCTAGTATACATTGGAATTTACAAGGATGAGAGGGGATCTTATTAAAACATATACAATTATTAAGGGATTGGACATGCTAGAGGCAGGAAACATGTTCCCAATGTTGGGGGACTCCAGAACCAGGGGCCACAGTTTAAGAATAAGGGGTAGGCCATTTAGAACAGAGATGAAGAAAACCTTTTTCACCCAGAGAGTTGTGAATTCTCTGCCTCAGAAGTCAGTGGGGGCTAATTCTCTGGATGTTTTCAAGAGAGAGTTATGTAGAGTTCTTAAAGATTGCGGAGTCAAGGGATATAGGGAGAAGGAAGGAAGGGTGACTGAATGTGGATGATCAGCCATGATCACAGTGGCCAGAATGGCAGTGCTGGCTCGAAGGGCCGAATTGCCTACTCCTGCACCCATTGTCTATTGATTCAAGTGTTCACTAAATGCTGTCAGTGTCTCCGCTTCAAGCAGCTCTACTTTCTCAAATAGTACACTACAATTGCATAGGAAAGAACTGCAGACCAAAGATAGACACAAAAAGCTGGAGTAACTCAGCAGGTCAGACAGTATCTCTGGAGAAAAGGAATAGGTGACGTTCGGGTCGAGACCCTTCTTCAGAATGAGAGTCCCCTGACTCAGTCTGAAGAAGGGTCTCATCCCAAAAGGTCACCTATTCCTTTTCTCTGGTAGCACATTCCAAGTATTTGTCACTTTTGAGGTGAAAAAAAAATTCTCTCGTTTTGTCTATCTCCAATGTGGGAAGAAGTCCACCCCATCTAAACTCTTCATAATTTTATATACCTCAATCATGTACCTGCTTAACCTCCTGTATTCCAGACCTAGCTTCTCCAGTATCTCCTCATAATTGAAACCCTCTATCCCAGCAGCATTCTGGTGAATCTCCTCTGCACCCTCTCTTGTTCTAACATTTCCTTTTTATAATGTGGCATCCAGAACTCCATACAGTTCTTGAGTTTAGGGCTTATCAAAATCTACAAGGTTGGAGCATAAATTCCCTGCTTTTGCATTCAACGGCCAGACTAATAAAGGACCATATCCAATATGGCTTTCAATATGTCTACATGTGCTACCACCTTTAAGGATCGATAGTCATGTACCCGTGTACCCGAGGTTCCTCAGTTTCCCATTAATACCCCACTAGTCAACTGTGCCACCATATGTCCTAAATGTATTAGTGCTTCCAAAATGTAGCACCTCACATTTAACTGGATCAACTTCCACATGTCATTTATCAGCTAATTTCAACAACACATCAATATCACTCTGTTAGCACTGGAATACCTCCACACTGTTCACGATTTCACCACTCTGTGTCATCTACATACTTTTTGGTATAAAGTTATGATTGTCACATGTACCAAAATACAGTGAAAAGCTTTGTTTGCAACCCAGTCAAATCATACTATACATGGGTACAATCAAGTCGTACACAACTAGCATCAACAACTAAAGAGTAGTCCTGAGCTACTATCGACCAGATTGGAAATCCGCAGACAGATCTGACTATACCTTGCACTAAACGTTATTCATGTTATTCCCTTTATCAAACAACTGTACACCGTGGATGGCTCAATTGTAATCATGTATTGTTCTGCTAACGCAACAAAATTGTTTCACTGTACCTCGGTACACGTGACAATAAACTAAACTAAACAAGTGCAACAGGTAGTGCAAAGAGAGAAATACCAGTAGTCTCATACATCCACATCCAAATCAATATATATTACAAATAGCAAATATCCAGCACTAATCATTAACACCACTAATAACAGGTATATAATTATTAAAACAACCCTCACCATCACCCTCACTCCTATTTATCGGTCAATTATGGATCCTGTTTGCTAAATTACCCTGGACCCCACGGTCCTAACCTTTTGCAACAGTCTCCCATGTGGGACCTTGTAAGAGGTTTAACTGATATCCATGGAAAGTATACTGCTCTGCCCTCACTGATACACTTGATTACCTCTTCAAAGCGAAAAGCAGGCAGATTCATCGGAGAGAATTTACCGTTGACTAAGCCATGTTAGCTCTCTCTGAATATATTATGTAATTCCATATACTATATTCACCACCTTCTTCGTCACCCTTATTACTTGGGTTGCCTCTCATGGAAATATGAACTTGGACCCCTCAGTTCTTCTACATTTACTGGAAATGCCCTACCATTATTTGAAACCCCAAAACGCATCAGATGTACTTATTTAGAGGTAGTTCCACCTGCGAATGTTCCATCAATTTTCCAACTGATCTACATTCTGCTGTAGCCTTCGATGACTTTCCTCTCTATTCATAACACCACCAATTTTTTCTCTCATCTGTGGATTTACTAATCGTGTCTCCTACATTCACATCTAAGTCATTTATATACATCACAGGCATTATATACATCACAGGCAGAGATTCTTGATTAGTACAGGTGTCAAGGGTTATGGGGAGAAGGCAGGAGAATGGGGTTGGAAGGGAGAAGATAGATCAGCCATGATTGAATGGCAGAGTAGACTAGATGGGCCAAATGGCCTAATTCTGCTCCTATCACTGATGACATTAGCATAGAGCACAACCAGCAAAGGTGCATGCATCCCTGTGATACATCACTAATCATAGATTTCTAATTCAAAATAAAATCCTTCCACCACTACCTATACTTTTATCACCAAGCTAGTTTTGGATACAATTGCACAACTCATCTGGGTTTCCATTTGCCTTAATCTTCTGATGCAGCCTATGGAACCTTATCAAATGCTTTACTAAAGTCCATATAGACATCTATCTCCCTCCCTTTATCAGTCGCCTGTGTTACCTCTTCAAACAATTCAAAATTAATAAGAGGATTCACACAAAGGGTGGTGAGTGTATGGAACAAGCTTCCAGATGTGGGAGCTGAGGCTGGGACTATCCCAATGTTTAAGAAACAGTTGGACAAGTACATAGATAGGACAGGTTTGGAGGGATATGGACCACGTGCAGGCAGGTGGGACTAGTGTAACTGGGACATGTTAGCTCGTGTGGGCAAATTGAGCCGAAGGGTCTGCTTCCACATTGTATCCACTCTATGACTCTAGAATTCCCCCCTCACACTAACAACCCCTCATCAGTCCTTGCCCTTTCAAATGAGCCTAAATTTTGTCACCCAAATCTAAATTTGCCAGATGTGCCAAAACGTTTTGCCCTCCTAATTTTCTTCTTGTATTTCACACCATCTGTACTCCTCATGACACGTGCTTGATTGTAATTGCCCATAACTGTCATATGCTTCTTTCCTTTTCCTGATCTAACCTTTAATAACCTTCAGTTAGGAAAAATGAAGACCACAAATTAATTCAATATATATCCGAGGAGGAAAAAAATAGTAAGATATGAAATGATACGTAACCATGTCAATAACTTAAGTAAAAGCACAAAGGATGGTGAGTGTATGGAACAAGCTGCCAGAGGAGGTAGTTGAGGCTGGGACTATCCCATCGTTTAAGAAACAGTTGGGCAGGTACATGGATAGGACAGGTTTGGAGGATTATGGACCAAGTGCAGGCAAGTAGGACTAGGGAAGCTGGGACATTGTTGGCCGGTGTGGGCGAGTTGGGCCGAAGGGCCTGTTTCCACACCATATTAATCTATCATTCTTTGACTCTAATAGGTGAATGAACATTAACTGTTGAAATTTAAGTTGAATTCATAATTCAATTAAATAAACCAAGTTTTGTCTTTTTTAGTGCTTGCTTCTCATTCTATTGATGACTTTTGTGAAGAGTGTGTATGGGTAGATATTAGCAATGGATAGACTGGCATGCACACAATACAAACTGCCTTCATCAAAGAACTATCAAGCCTTGGGGAAAAGGAGCTCGGCATTAGTCTGCAACAGTAAGAAAGGAGAAAAATGGGAGAACATAAACATTCTTAGAACCTGCTGAGAAACTGATGACTACAATCCAGGTGCACTTAATTACAAGCAGTATCTTGGCACTTCCTTAATTTATGTTTCCATTCCAATTTCACCATCTGTTTAGTTTTCAAAGTAGACAGTTACATTAAGTCGGACCAATATGATGAACGAACAAGGAAAAGAGAACCATTTTTCAATCAGAATGACTCTGAACTGACATTGAATATGCAGTGACTTTAAGTCAGCTATCAAATCAACAAGCCCGGCCATCATCTACAAAGCTCGAGTCAGGACTGCAATGGAAAACTGTCCACTTGCTTGGATGAGTACAGCTTGTAATTGAATGGAATTTAACTCTGATGACTATGAGGTGTTACACTTTGATATGTCAAACAAAGCATATTTTCTCTGCCAAAATCAATCACAATTATTAACATCAATGTTTAAAGTCTCCTTAGTCTTTTTTGATGTAAATAGGTCCTGGTGCAAATTAGGATACTAGCAGCAGAGTTTTGAACAAACTTGTTTTACCTAATTTATAGCACGCAAGTTTCTTCAGTTTTCTCATACAATTGTGCACTCTTGCCACAGAAATCACAGCAAATCTATACCTCACCCCAATCCACAGTTCTACCAGACCTCAGGGTCACTTTAACATCAGTTAGATGATACTGATTCACTCCCTTACGTGTGCAGACTACAACTCATCTGCTGCCTAATTGACCAATTGTCCCCATCTGTATTCCTGTCCAAATCACATGCACTCTTGTCTGAAGCTTCTGGACCTGAGATGCCATCCGAATACTGCTAGATTTCCAATTCCTCCCAGGATAATAATATAAGACTTCTACATAACTCAATGTAGCGCAACAGTCCTGTTATTACAACACTTACAGCTTCTTCTGGGAAGTGTCATATGAAATAAAGTGCTGGAAATAAAACAAAACATTGTTCATATCTGGGAGTGGCTACAATCCTTTTGAATTGTGATGAAAACCAAACTGTTTCACCAATGTGCAAGAGCAAACTGGTGGAGGAACTCAGCGGGTCAGGCAGCATCCACGGAGGAAAATGGACAGGGGATTTTTCTGGTTGGGATCCCTCAGGAAGTGTCCTCACCTGAACCGCCATCTGACTTTCCCTTACCAGATGCTGCCTGACCTGCTGAATTTCTCCAGCAGTTTGTTTTTGCTCCAGATTCCAGCAACTGTGCTCTCTTGTGTCTCCAGCTCACCAATAGCTTTTACTGAAGGCAACCTGCTGTCTTTATTGGGCTGATGACATGTGTGCACCTCTAGGCTCAGACTAACGCAGTTGAGTCTTTTCTTCTGAAGTGCTCAGATATTCAATTGTAGCAAAGAAGGCTTGAGCTTGGTCAATAAATGGAGAGATCTTACGAGTGCTGTTCATGATCCAAATATTTAGTTATTGGCATTTTGATGATTAATTATCATGGAGTTAATGATCAAATTGAATGCTGAGACATTTCTCCACATATATAACTGATTACTGTCTTTGAAAAAACGCCTACATACATTGGCAAATCTTACTTCTAAAAGTTTTTGAAAGATGTGCCAATGTCCATCAGTGTTTTGTCAAATCAATCTGTTACACATGCAAAGAGATGTCTTGACATTCAATTTGTTTCTTAAATAAATCACGGAAATAAATCATCTAAACATGGATAACATGACAGTTGTGTTTTTCGTAGTTAAATAATAAGTTATAGCCTTAATTTAAATATGAATGTAAAATAATGCAGCTGATTGGAAACCTGAATTAACAACAGAAAATGCAGTAAAAACTCATACATCATGCAGCATCTCTAGAGAGAGAAACAGTTAATGTCCCACTGATTATGTTTCTTCTAAACCAAAGCTACCCAACCCAATTAACCCCCCCCACCCCTGCCATATTTTAATCCTTAAGGGTGTTCCACTTGTCGCCTGTATGGTCCTGAGTAGTCTCCTCAGTCGCCAAAAGAATCGTAGCGTTTATCTGGACGCCGCTGGATTTTGAAATGTTCAAAACTTTTCGGTGACAGTTGGCTTGACGCCAATGAGCGTAGTTTGACTTTTCCTGGTGTAGGTGGTGTCGCAGGTTGTCGTCAAGATAATGTAGGTTGTCGCCAGGTGACGTAGATTGTCGCTGGTTCTGACTTTGGTGAATTCCATTGCCGACTGCCTAATTCAACCTACATCAACCCGTGACAGGTACCGGCGACTGAATTGTCTTAAGTTGTCTTCAGTTGTTGCCGACATGATCGTACCTTGTCATAGCTTATCGCGGGTGGAAGTAGGTTGTCGTAGGTGCGGTCGAAGGTGGACATCCTAATAGGTCACTGGTTGTCAGTAGCTTGGGCCAAGGGATCAATATCCCTTCAGATTTTTGGATCAGTGACCTACATCTGGGGTGGGAGGAAAAAGGTTGGCAAATGAAAGCCTTTGGTACCACAAACAACATTTAATTTTCCACAAGCGTAAATTTTGGGCATGCGTGAGAATCATTGCTCAAATTATTCGGACAGTGTTTCGCAGTTGATTTGAGTCTGCATGCGTACGGCTTGTTATGCCTACTTGTGATACTGCATCTGTGTCATTCTCTGTCGTTAAATCTGTTTCAGTTGGACTTGTGGTCTGTGTTGCCTCTTCAAGGACTTTCTGATCCTCTACAAGAGCAGCTGTGGGAATGTTGTTTGTGTATACTATGTCTCCTTGTGATCTCACATGTGGTGTAATGGAACAAAGTTGCGGGAACTTCTTTATCAACCTCTGCTTCAGATATCCGTCTTGTATGACTTTGTATCAACTCCATGCGCTTCCTTGATCTGCTTGATGAACAATTCATTCCGTTTTTTAAGTCTCATGATCTCCTTGTTCTCGATGATTCAGGTTTGCACTGCCTTGGAAAAAACCTCAAAAGCTTGCGAATATGAAGTTTCACATGTATTTTCTGCTTTAGCTGGTTTGGTCAAGTAGCGGGTGAAGTCGCAGTAGCGTGAGTTGTGATACTTTACTTCGATTGCCACACAATCCTGATCTTTTATCTGCGTGAGTAGTGATTCATTTCCACTGTCTACTGCAGCTCGTTTCAGATTTACTGCGTCTGTGGTTGAGCTTTTAACAAGGTTTTCTCTTTTCCTCTTGCTGGTGACTCTGCACACCTTAGTTTTTTACCTTTGTTATAATTGTGATGCATCATTTTAATCAATTAAAAATGGGCCCAATTAAAAACCCTAGATATTTTAGTTCATAGACATATCAGCATAGATCTAATAATCATCTCAGTAGTGTTATAAATCACAATGTCCATGATCACCACATATTTTTAATATTTTCAGAGAAGTCATAATTATCAGATATTATTGCCAATCACCACTCTGACCCATCCCCGAAGTTACATGGGGTAGTTCATGCTATGACCACAGTTGTAAATTTTAGAAAGATTACACCTACAGTCAATTTTATCATGTTTACCATATGTTTACAGTTTAATTAGACCCTCGAGAGCCCTAGACCTAATCCAAAGTTCCCAAACCCTGAACTAAACCCTAACCCTTATCCTTACATCAGAAATTGCACAGCGACCAATACAAGCTTACCCGTGGAAGCTGCTGCATCAGTTCTCCTTTTCACGCTCTTCACTGTTCGTTCAATGCGTTGAGAATCTGTAAAGCGTGCTGTAAAGTCTGGTGAAATCCACTGTCATCTGGTATCGGGCCTGCACTACAATCTGCACTGCTGCTGGAGTCAGCATTTCCAGCAACGTAATCTCTCGCAATTTTTGCTTGCGGACCATCCAAAGTCTTCCATTTTGTGACATATTCCAAAAACTGTACCCATATTTTCTCTGAGAATGGTAAAACTTTGCATGTTTTGGATAGAATGATGCACATAAAACACTCTTTTTCAAGAGTATTTTCTTCGCTCGAAGACGTCACGTCTTCTTCACTGGAGGCGGCCATATTGATTTGTGGTGTTACCGAATCGCTGTGTTACGGCGATTGTCATTGGCCAATAACTAATGATCGATCGAACACATCTTCCAATTGGCTATTTTTGCGTTTGAGGCTCAGAGCACATTTCAACGATGTAAATAACTAATTAAAACCTACATTTCCATACCAAAATCTTGCGTGTGAAAAGTAACTGTACATTTTGTGTAATTATCTATACTATCATGCCAAAATCATGTCCACCCCATTTGTAGGTCATGCAAGTAAGCGTTATATCGCAACGGCTGGGTGTCGATAGGTGGTAGGTTGTTGTAGACATTGTCGTAGGGGGGTGCAGTCGCCGTTTTATCAGCGGCCTGCTACGACTATGACAGTCGCCAGCAGTCGGCGAAAAAGTCGCCTAAGTAGGACAGACCCATTAGTTTTTAATCTCTATGGTAAAAGTAAATGATGGTTACATCCCCTTAGATAGACCCAAAATGCTGGAGTAACACAACAGGTCAGGCAGCATCTTAGTTTAGTTTAGGTTAGTTTAGTTTAGTTTAGTTTAGAGATACAGCGAGGAAACACGCCCTTCGGACCACCGAATCCAACACTGATCAGCAATCCCTGCATATTAACACTGTCCTACACACTAGCAACAATTTCCGTTTAAACATTTTATACCAAGCCAATTAACCTACAAACCTGTACGTCTTTGGAGTGTGGGAGAAAACTGAAGATCTCGGAGAAAACCCACACAGGTCACGGGGAGAACATACAAACTCTGTACAGACAATACAATACAATACAATTTATTTGTTGTCATTTGAACCCAGAGGTTTTGTTTCTGAAGTCATACAAACAAGAAGAAGAACCAAGACACAACACAATTTACACGAACATCCATCACAGTAAATCTTCTCCTCACTGTGATGGAAGGCAAAGTCTTATCTCTCCCCTGCTCTCCTCATTCTCCTCCCGATGTCAGAGTCAAAGACAGAGACAGAACCCATAATCAGGATCGAACCCAGGTCTCTGGCGCTGAAAGCGCTGTAGGGCAGCAACTCTATCGCTGCGCCACCGTGCCGCCTGCTAGAGGGAGAAAAGGAAATAGGTGGTGTTTCGGATTGAGTTTCAGGTCTGAGGAAGGGTCTAGACCCAAAACGTCACCTATTCCTTTTCTCCAGAGATGCTGCCTGACCTGCTGTTACTCAAGCATTCTGGGTCTATCCCTGGTGTAAACCAGCATCTGCAGTTCTTTCATAAACATGACATCCCCATAGTTTTCTAGTTACAATGTATATTTAAAATGTTTTTTTCTTGTTATTAAAATACACCCAAGAGTTTTGGCTCATTTAAAAAACAATAGCTTGCATGAATTTACATGACAAACAAATTGTGTGGAACAACAGGTGTGACATATTGGTTCCAATGAATATTAGAAGAGCACAGGCCTTTGGGAAAATAATATATCTTCTGAAATGTGCAAAACAGCACGGTTTGCAGTGCCACCATCTGTGATCAACTACTAACATTGAAAACCCTGTTAAAGAGCAAGCACACTGGACTTGTGCCAGCCTAGTATTAAACTAATATCAACATTAATCTGCAAGCACAAAATGTACAATCTCACGAATCGCTCTATGTCTTAAATAAGAACAGAAAGCATTGGAAATAATCTGAAAAAGGGCTCCTGCCCGAAACGCTACTGATCCATTTTCTCCAGAGATGTCTCCTGGTTCGTTGGGTTACTCCAGCACTTTGTATCTATCTTTGGTATGAACCAGCATCTCCAGTTCTTATATATTGCTGGAAATGCTCAGCAGGTCAGGCACCATCAATGAAGGAACTGAGTGAACATGTTATCTTGTTACCCATGAGGGCCTGTGCCACTAACGCGACTTTTCAGCAACTGTCTTCGACTTTCAAGCTCGAGGGCACTTGCCTGGAAAACCGCGAGCCGGGTCGACCGCTGTCTGAAATTCACACCCACGATGAACAGGAAGGTAAAAGACGGCTGGCACAGTGTACGGTAAGTCCTTAGAGAGCGCGGGGGGGGGGGGGTGGGGGGTGGGGGTGTAGAGAAGGGGAGACAGGGGGAGAGAAGGGGAGAGAGAGGGGAGAAGGGGGAGAAGGAGTGGACACTTTTAAAACACTTTTAAGAAGCCAGACAACTTGTAATAAAGTTTAGCGGGCATTTAACACTACCGGTCGGTTTTCCTTGGTTCTAAAAACTCCAATGAGCCAATTAAAATGCTCTTTCAGAACCATATAACCATATAACAATTACAGCATGGAAACAGGCCATCTCGACCCTTCTAGTCCGTGCCGAACACATAATCTCCCCTAGTCCCATATACCTGCGCTCAGACGATAACCCTCCATTCCCTTCCCATCCATATAACTATCTTACATGTAGAATAGCTATGGAAACTATGAGATTCAAAGAGAGGAGGTACTGACACTTTTGAGAAATATAAAAGTGGATAAGTCTCCAGGTCCAGACAGGATATTCCCTAGGACATTGAGGGAAGTTAGTGTGGAAATAGCAGGGGCTATGGCAGAAATATTTAAAGTGTCATTAGAAACGGGAATAGTGCCGGGGGATTGGCGTATTGCACATGTTGTTCCATTGTTTAAAAAGGGTTCTAAGAGTAAACCTAGCAATTATAGACCTGTTAGTTTGACGTCAGTGGTGGGCAAATTAATGGAAAGAATACTTAGAGATAATATATATAAGCATTGGATAAACAGGGTCTGATTAGGAACAGTCAACATGGATTTGTGCCTGGAAGGTCATGTTTGACTAATCTTCTTGAATTTTTTGAAGATGTTACTCGGGAAATTGATGAGGGTAAAGCAGTGGATGCTGTGTGTATATGGACTTCAGTAAGGCCTTTGACAAGGTTCCTCATGGAAGGTTGGTTACGAAGGTTCAATGGTTGGGTATTGATGGTGGAGTAGCAAGATGGATTCAACAGTGGCTGAATGGGAGATGCCAGAGAGTAATGGTGGATGGTTGTTTGTCAGGTTGGAGGCCAGTGACGAGTGGGGTGCCACAGGGATCTGTGTTGGGTCCACTGTTGTTTGTCATGTACATCAATGATCTGGATGATGGTGTGGTAAATTGGATTAGTAAGTATGCAGATGATACTAAGATAGGTGGGGTTGTGGGTAATGAAGTAGAGTTTCAAAGTCTACAGAGAGATTTATGCCAGTTGGAAGAGTGGGCTGAAAGATGGCAGATGGAGTTTAATACTGATAAGCGTGAGGTGCTACATCTTGGCAGGACAAATCAAAATAGGACGTACATGGTAAATGGTAGGGAATTGAAGAATGTAGGTGAACAGAGGGATCTGGGAATAACTGTGCACAGTTCCCTGAAAGTGGAATCTCATGTAGATAGGGTGGTAAAGAAAGCTTTTGGTGTGCTGGCCTTTATAAATCAGAACATTGAGTATAGAAGTTGGGATGTAACGTTAAAATTGTACAAGGCATTGGTGAGGCCAATTCTGGAGTATGGTGTACAATTTTGGTTGCCTAATTACAGGAAGGATGTCAACAAAATAGAGAGAGTACAGAGGAGATTTACTAGAATGTTGCCTGGGTTTCAGCAACTAAGTTACAGAGAAAGGTTGAACAAGTTAGGGCTTTATTCTTTGGAGCGCAGAAGGTTAAGGGGGGACTTGATAGGAGGTTTTTAAAATGATGAGAGGGATAGACAGAGTTGACGTGGAAAAGCTTTTCCCACTGAGAGTAGGGAAGATTCAAACAAGGGGACATGACTTGAGAATTAAGGGACTGAAGTTCAGGGGTAACATGAGGGGGAACTTCTTTACTCAGAGTGGTGGCTGTGTGGAATGAGCTTCCAGTGAAGGTGGTGGAGGCAGGTTCGTTTTTATCATTTAAAAATAAATTGGATAGTTATATGGACGGGAAGGGAATGGAAGGTTATGGTCTGAGCGCAGGTATATGGGACTAGGGGAGAATATGTGTTCGGCACGGACTAGAATGGTCGAGATGGCCTGTTTCCGTGTTGTAATTGTTATATGGTTACTTGATAAACTCTTACAATCTGGCACAGTTAAGGTCCTATGTTAAGATTCCTTGGAGATTTGATAATATGCAGCATATCACCTTGTGCATCTTTAAGTTGTACTTGTTGGACGGTTCCAGTATGTTAACTCTTGGAAAGTCTAACATAATTATGGGGATGTTACAATCCTTACCTTCAGCGGCGCTGCAATTCTGCCATTGGCCATGTGCGCGATTTTGGCGCATTTGAGGGGGGGGGGGGGGGGGGTTAAAACGGGTTTTTCCCGACCTGGTCCTGGATTATATTTGTTGGAGTGCAAGATAATAATAATAATAATACATTTTATTTATGGGCGCCTTTCAAGAGTCTCAAGGACACCTTACAAAAAATTAGCAGGTAGAGGAAAAACATGTAAGGGGAATGAAATAAATAGTAGAGACATGACTAGTACACAAAGTAAAGACAGAATACAATTCAAAACACAATATGAGGCAATTAATGCACAGATGAAAAGGGAGGGGGACGTGGGGCTAAGGATAGGCAGAGGTGAAGAGATGGGTCTTGAGGCCGGACTGGAAGATGGTGAGGGACACGGAATTGCAGATCAGTTGGGAGAGGGAGTTCCAGAGCCTGGGAGCTGCCCTGGAGAAGGCTCTGTCCCCAAAACTGTGGAGGTTGGACTTGTGGATGGAGAGGAGACCGGCTGATGTGGATGGATCTGAGGGACCGTGAGGGTTGGTAGGGGGAGAGGAGGTCAGTGAGATATGGGGGGGGGGGGCAGATGGTGGAGGGGTTTGTAGGTGAGGATCAGGATTTTGTAGGTGATCTGGTGTGAGATGGGAAGCCAGTGAAGTTGTTTGAGGACTGGAGTGATGTGATGCCAGGATTTGGTGTGGGTGATGAGTCGGGCGGCTGCGTTCTGGACCAGTTGGAGTCGGTTGATGTAGGTGGAGCTGATGCCAAGGAGAAGTGAGTTGCAATAGTCGAGTCGGAAGGAGATGAAGGCATGGATGAGTCTTTCAGCAGCGGGAGGTGTGAGAGAGGGTCTGAGTTTGGCGATGTTGCGGAGATGAAAGAAGGAGGTTTTAATGACATGGCGGATGTGAGGCTCAAGGGAGAAGGTGGAATCAAAGATCATGCCAAGGTTGCGGGCCTCGGGAGATGGGGAGACAGTGGTGCCATCGATGGTGAGAGTGGGGTTATTGATTTTGCTGAGTGTGGCTTTGGAGCCTACGAGGAGGAATTCTGTCTTTTCGCTGTTGAGTTTGAGGAAGTTATGTTGCATTCAGGTTTTTATAGCTGACAAACAGGAGTTGATATGGGAGAGGGGGAGGGGGGGGGGGTTGTGGGGGGATTTGCTGCCGAGGTAGATTTGCTAAATATGTTGCTAAAGAATCGTTCCAAGAACCGGCAGTGTATTTGCTGTTGATATGGGAACTAAAAACACTTCAGCCTCAACGTTCCAAATGGTCTCATTCCGGAAAAACCCACAGGCAAGTTGATTTAAATGGCCATTAATTTACAGCTATTAAACATTAAATTCCTTCCATTTGGCCTATAAACCCATGACAATGAGATTTAAAAATTATGTTTTATTGCAAATTATTGTGTGAATGTTATTTGGACACTTAGGCTATTTAAAAAATGTTAATCTATTCTTAAGAAATGTTTAGATGTTTAGATCTAGTAATTTAATTTTGTAATTAGCTACAATTAGGTAACTAACTAATTATATGGTTTAATTTCAAGTCATCTAAGTAAGATTGTTTCATATTTGTTTCAGAATGCTTCAATCTATAATAACTGAAAATTTATTTCAGTTCTCTTAAATTTTAAGGAAATTATGGGCTTTTAAATGTTCTCGATCACAGCTTTTGTGTTAAGTCAATGTAAAAGCAATAGGGAACAAGATGCAAATTTCCGAGTATGAAAATGGCCATAACTTTTTTAATACTGAAGATATGAAAGTGTATTAGGTGTCAAATTAAACTTCTTTTTACGCTTTATCTGATGGGATAAATTTAAGACTTGAATTTTAAAATCTCAAAATTTTGTATTCGGCCATTCGGCCCATTGCGCCAGCACCGCTATTCAATGTGATCATGGCTGATCATCCCTAATCAGTACCCCGTTCCTGCCGTCTCCCCATATCCCCAGACTCCACTATCTTTAAGAGCACTATCTAGCTCTCTCTTGAAAGTATCCAGAGAACCGGCCTCCACCGTCCTCTGAGGCAGAGAATTTCACAGACTCACCACTCTCTGTGTGAAAAAGTGTTTCCTCATCTCCGTTCTAAATGGCTTACCCTTTATTCTTAAACTGTGGCCCTTGGTTCTGGACTCTCCCAACATCGGGAACATGTTTCCTGCCTCTAGTGTGTCCAAACCCTTAATAATCTTATATGTTTCAATAAGATATCCTCTCATTCTTCTAAACTCCGGAGTATACAAGCCCAGCTGCTCCATTCTCTCAGCATATAACAGTCCCGCCATCCCGGGAATTAACCTGGTAAACCTACGCTGCACTCCCTCAATAGCAAGAATGTCCTTCCTCAAATTAGGGGACCAAAACTGCAGACAATACTCTAGGTGTGGTCTCACTAGGACCATGTACAACTGCAGAAGGACCTCTTTGCTCCCATACTCAACTCCTCTTGTTATGAAGGCCAACATGCCATTTGCTTTCTTCAGTGCCTGCTGTACCTGCATGCTTACTCTTATTGACTGATGAACAAGGACCCCCCAGATCCCATTGTTTCCCCTTTTCCCTACTTGACACCATTTAGATAATAATCTGCCTTCCTGTTTTTGCTACCAAAGTGGATAACCTCACATTTATCCACATTAAACTGCATCTGCCATGCATCTGCCCACTCACCCAACCTGTCCAAATCACCCTGCATTATCATAGCATCCTCCTAACAGTTCACACTGCCACCCATCTTTGTGTCATCTGCAAATTTACTAATGTTACTTTGAATCCCTTCATCTAAATCATTGATGTATATTGTATGTATATTGCACCGAGCAATGATATACCCATATTAGATTATTAGACCAAGTATTTCAATGATATATCACTGCATCCACAGCCTTCTTAAATTCTCTTGACACAATGGGACATCTACAGGCCCCCAAACAGTAGCATGAATATAGGGTGCAAGTTGAATCAAAAGTTCAAATTGGCATGTCGTAAAAGTAATGCTACGGTTGTTATGGGAGATTTCAACATGCAGCTAGACTGGGAAAATCATGTGATACTGGACCCCAATGGCCTGACTAAGGGAGATGTTGAAGATGTCTGTTAGCACATCTGCTAACTCCTCAGCACATTCCTTGAGCACACGTCCTGGGATGTTGTCGGGTCCGACTGCTTTCCACGGGTTGACCTTAGACAGGATTCTCCGTGTGTCCATTGAGTCTATGGTCAGGACTGGCTGTTCGGTTTGTAGGCAGGGGCTGGCCCTCCCCTTGGGTGTGGTGTTTGCTGCATCAAAACGTGCAAAGAAGTTGTTCAGTTCATCTGAGAGAGAAGTGTCCGTTTCGGTTACCTGCTGCCTTGCCTTGTACCCCGTCAGTGTTTGGATTCCCTTCCACATCCTCCTGGTGTCTCCTGTGTCACAGAGGTGTCCCTGGATTTTCCCCGCGTAGGCACGTTTCGCTGCCCTGATTCCTTTTTCCAGTCCTGGTAGATCGAAGAGCGGCTGTGTTACCGGCTCTGTAGGTTGCATCACGAGCCCTCAGCAGCGAGCGCACCTCTGCTGTCATCCATGGCTTTTCATTTCCACGTGCAGTGAAAGTTTTAATGACAGTGACATCCTCGGTGCACTTGGCAATGTAGCTGGTTACAGTCTCTGCGTACTCCTCGATGTTGATGAGGTCATCATAGGATGCTGCTGTCCTGAACACATCCCAGTCAGTGTGCAGGACACAATCCTGCAGTGCTGAGGCTGCTCCCTCTGGCCAGACCCTGGTGTGTTTTCTCTCCACTCTGACTTGTTTTTGCAGAGGTCTGTAGGCTGGTGTTAAAAACACTGAAATGTGGTCAGAGTGGCCCAGGTGAGGGCGTGGGGCTGCCTTATAGGCCTCTGGGGTGTTGGTGTAAACCAAGTCCAAGATGTTCTCTCCTCTGGTCTCAAAATCCACATATTGCTTGAATTTTGGGACCACAGTCTTAAGGCTGATGTGATTAAAATCCCCGGCCACCACAATTAAGCTATCAGGATATTTGGTCTGGAACTCACTGATGGCATCATGCAGGGCTCCCAGTGCTTTGTTGGCCTTAGAATTTACATTAGCACTTGGAGCACCATATACAGCCACAACAAAAACAGTGGAGAATTCCCTCGGCAGGTAGAAAGGCCGACATTTCACGATGAGGAATTCTATCAGCGGAGAGCAGTGTTTACCGGCTATCGTAGCGTTCACACACCAGTCCTTGTTTATGTACAAGCACAGGCCTCCACCTCGGCTCTTACCAGAGCTAGCCTCTCCCTGCACTGGAGACCCGACCTTTTCTCGTCGGGTTTCCATTGTCGTTGAGGCCGCAACGAGGAGCGGCCTCCAACAGGAGGAAGCCGGGGACTCTGGTGCTACTCACCGTCGCCGTCGCGGGGCTGGTCGAGTCCGGAGCGGGTTGCTGCTGCTGCTCCAGCTGCTGAGTCGGAGGCTGCTGCGGAGTCGGAGGCTGCTGCGGAGTCGGGGGCTGCTGCGGAGTCGGGGGCTGCTGCTGAGTCGGGGGCTGCTGCTGCTGAGTCGGGGGCTGCTGCTGCGGGGGCTGCTGCTGCGGGTCTGCGGAGAGCGGCGCCGGGAGCCCGCGGCTCCTCTGGAGAGAGACCGCTTTTCGAGGCTCCTGCAACGGCGAATTCTCCCGCCCGAGTTGCGGGGTCGAAGAGCTCCTGGAGCGGGGCCTAACATCATTGCCCCGCGCGGTTGGAATGGCTGCGGGACTTTACGAGCGCACACCGGGGGCTCCAACACCAAGACCCGGTGTGCGACCTCGCACCACCCGCCATGGCTTTAATGGCCGCGGGACAATCGCCATCGCCAGCCGGGGGCTTTGACTTTGACTCTGACATCGGGGGGGGGGGGGAGAGTGCAGTGGAGAGATAAGGTTTTTTTGGCCTTCCATCACAGCTATGTGATGGATGTTTATGTAAAATTGTAATTATGTTGTGTCTGGGGTCTATTTGTGTGTAATGTGTGGCTGCAGAAACGGCATTTCGTTTGGACCTCTAGGGGTCCAAATGACAAATAAATTGACTCTCTCTCTCTCTCTCTGCCTCTCTGTCCGCACGGAATGATGTCATTCCCTCCAGCTGTATTGCCGTGTCCGGGATATTGCCGTGGAGCCATGATTCCGTGAAAACAAACACACAGCAGTCTCTTATATCCCTGTATGTTGTTTTGAGAAGATGCAGCTCGTCAAGTTTGTTGTCCAGGGAACGGACATTAGAGAGGAGAAGTGAGGGCACTGGTGGGGTTAGCCGTTAGCCTAGCGTGAATGCCTGTTCTTTTCCCCCGTCTCCGCCTCGTGTAAGAACCTGCTCTTTTACCCCGTTTCTGCCTCCTCTCACAACGCTTGCGTCTCCTCCTCCTCCTCTCTCTCCTCTCTCGCCTCCTCTCTCCGGTCGTATTCGGCTCTGTAGGCCGATATGTTTGGCTTCGCAGCCGGTGGTAGTAGTCCATAGCGGACTATATTTTTGGTCTATATCGCACCAAAACGTGCCCGTACTACCAACGTGGTTTGCCCTGATGTTTAGGAGCATGTTCCTGCAGTACATATATCTCAGAGGTGAGGATTGAACACGAGTCTCCGGAACGGTGAGGCAGCAGCTCTTCCGAGTGTGCACTGAGTCTCTCTACACTGGCTCATATCATACTGGATAGACTCGGCTTGTACTCGCTAGAATTTAGAAGATTTTGGGGGGGGATCTTATAGAAACTTGCAAAATTCTTAAGGGGTTGGACAGGCTAGATGCAGGAAGATTGTTCCCGATGTTGGGGAAGTCCAGGACAAGGGGTTACGGTTTAAGGATAAGGGAAAATCCTTTAGGACCGAGATGAGAAAAACATTTTTCACACAGAGAGTGGTGAATCTGTGGAATTCTCTGCCACAGAAGGTAGTTGAGGCCAGTTCATTGGCTATATTTAAGAGGGAGTTAGATGTGGCCCTTGTGGCTAAAGGAAATCAGAGGGTATGGAGAGAAGGCAGGTACAGGATACCGAGTTGGATGATCAGCCATGATCATATTTAATGGTGGTGCAGGCTCAAAGGGCCGAATGGCCTACTCCTGCACCTATTTTGTATGTTTCTATGTCTATGTTTCTATGCCTCCAACAACCAAACCTAATCAATTGATTAGAAACATTACATCACAATCCTCAGAAGGGAAATTGATTTACCCAATACCTTGGTCACAGATTATCAGGTCACACAAACTTAGTTCTGTTTGTAGGACCTGGCTGTGCTCAATTTAGCTGCCATATTTCTGCACAGTACAAGAGTAACTACACTTCAAAATAGTTTCACCGGCTGTTAAGCTCTTTGGAATGTCCTGAGGTTACGCAAGCTGTTTTCTGAATGGAACATTTGGTACTTGTACTTGAATCCAGCACAGTTTGACACGAAGACAACCTGATTATTCTGTGGTTGTAGGTTTAGTTTAGTTTAGAGATACACCGCGGAAACAGGCCCTTCGGCCCACCGGGTCCGCACCGACCAGCGATCCCCGCACATTAACACCACCCTAAACACACTAGGGACAATTTTTACATTTACCAAGCCAATTAACCTGTACGTCTTCGGAGAAAACCCATGCAGGTCACGGGGAGAACGTACAAACTCTGTACAGACAGTACCTATAGTCGGGATCGAACCCGGGTTTCCGGCGCTGCATTTGCTGTAAGGCAGCAACTCTACCGCTGTGCCATCGTGCCGCCCTGAGTATCCATAATGGAATACATGTGGGCAATCTCATTCCAATTCCCAATGAATGTAATCCTTATAATACAAGCCAATTCTTTCTTTTGGACTAATCAGCTACCTCTTGTTCAAGAGCTAGTTTAAGAGGATAACTAAAACAGGGAATTGGAAAACTCACACTAGTTATTCAAGCATGTCCTTTAAAGCTTGGAGCCAAGATACATGTCTGAGGCTGAATCAAAGCAGCTTTAATCTGCAATCACCTGTGCCTTGTCTAAGCTGTCAGAGGTTGCTGGTGACATCCACCTGCTAAAAAATGTAAGCACTTTCTATTCTCAGGGCTATTCTTCAAATTGGATATATAAAATTCACCTTTTTTTTCATACAGATGATGTGTTTTAAGCTACCTAAGTACATCCTACAATAATCTGACAATAGAGAACTGTAATGTACTTGTAGGAACCATTCATGCTAAGGCTAGTTACTGTTAGCATATTATATTATTTTGTCTAGATATTTCTAGCAATATTATTTTGAACGCTTGTGGGTGGGCTTTTGATGATGAACGATGATGAACGTTGCATATATCATACCAAGGGAGGGAGTGGCAGATCAGGCCAGCCACGGGATTTGGAGAGAATATAGTTCTTACCAGATAGTAAAAATGGAAAGCTACAATTAATATAAGAATAAAGAGGATCTGGTATGTTCACTTTGAGTCTGTACAACTACTTCACTAAAGAACTAATTAAGCTGGAAATAATGACTGAGAGATCCGTTTTTTGCTTGTCTGCGTATGATCACTCCCACACCCATGGAGTAATAGCAACGGAAATTTGAACATTGGAAAAGTTTGAAATTGCCATTACCGTACTTAATCAGGCTATTGGACTAATTTTAATTAATTGTGTGTTATTCACATAGAAAGTCATGTGGCAACAGGCCCTTCGGCCCAACTGGCCAACACCGGCCAACATGTCCCAGCTACACTACTCCCACCTGACTGCGCTTGGTCCACATTCCTCCAAACCTGTCCAAACATATAATGCTTGAGGAGTTGCTACCACATTAGTGGCCTATGATCATAGCAGTTTTTTTGTTAGTAGAGCTATAGAGCTGTACAGCATGGAAATAGGCCCTTTGGCCCATCGTGTCCTTGCTGACCATGTTGGCATATTCAGATGGTCCCTTTTGCCTATATTTGGCCCACAGCCCTCTAAACCCATCTTATCCATATATTTGTCCAAACATTGTTTAAAAGACAAAATACCTGTAGCTTCCTCTGGCAGCTCATGCCAGATACAGACTTGAAAAAGTTGTCCCATGAGGTCCCCCTTAAAACTGTTCCCTCTCCCCATAAGCCTGAGCCCTCTAGTTTTAGAATCTTCTATCCTGGGGAATAAAAGACTATGAACATTCACTTTATTCATGGTCCTCATGAGCTTGTACACTCCAATAAGATTTCCATCTCAACCTTCTAGCTCAAAAGAAAAAAGTCCCAGCCTATCCAACCTCTCTATAACTCAAGCCCGCAAAGCCAGGCAACATCCTGGTGAAATTCTTTTTCACTCTTTCCAAATTTCTAATTACATGCTTCCTGTAGCTGGAGTTCCTGAACTGCACCCGCTACTACAAGTATGATCTCATAAGGTCATAAATCACAGGAGCAGAATCAGGCCATTCAGCCCATCAAGTCTACCCCACCATTCAATCATGGCTGATCTATCTCTCCCTCCTAACCCCATCTCCTGTCTTTTCCCCATAACCTCTGACACCTGTACTAATCAAGAATATATCTATCTATGCCTTGAATATATCCACAGACAGCCTCCACAGCCTTCTGTGGCAAAGAATTCCACAGATTCACCCTCTGTCGAAATAAATTCCTCCTCATCTCCATCCGAAAAGAACATCCTTTAATTTTGAGGTCTAATCCTAGACTCTCCCACTAGTGGAAACATCCTCTCCACATCCACTTTATCCAAACCAATTCACTATTCTGTACGTTTCAATGAGGTTCCCCCCTCATTCTTCTAAAGCAGGACATCCAGACCGAGACTCTCCCACTCACCAATTTCTTATGCAGCTGCATCATGATATCCAAGCCTTTGTACTACTGCAGATGTGAAAGTATCATGGTACGATAATATAATTCATGTTAAGGTAAATTAAAACTCCTAATATTTTTGCAGATGTTGAAATCCAACTACAACATTAGTCCCCCAATTCCTCACTGCCGTTGAAGTAACCAAAATGTGTACCCAACATTGTGACTGCTCCTTATGTTCCCAAGATAATCCATCCTTTGATAACCCCTTTAACATATCATCGCTATCCAAGAATCAGCATTAATTGTTTCTTCAGCTAATGTTGGCATCCCCTCCTTTTGTATTTCTCCCCAGCATGTTTTTTGAGTTGCCATTTCTGTCCTCTCTTCTGTCATGTTTTAGTTATAGCTAAAATATAACTTAGTTTAGTGTTACAGCATGGAAACAGGCCCTACGGCTCATCGAGTCCATGCCGACCATCGATCGCCCGTTTACACTGGTTCTACTTATAATGCCTATGCCTTTGGGATGTGGGAAGAAGCCAGAGAACCAGATTTGATTAGGGAGCATAAGGTAAAGGATCCCTAGGAGTTAGTGACCATAATATGATAAAATTCAACCTGCAATTTGAAATGGGAGAAGATGAAATCAGATGTGTCGGAATTGCTTTTGAGTAAAGATAATTACAGAGACATGAAGAATGAGCTGGCTAAAGTTGATTGGAAAGATATCCTAGCAGGAATGGTGGTGGAACAACAATGGCAGAAGTTTCTGGAAATAATTTGGAAGACGCAGGATCTCTTTATCGTGAAGAGGAAGAAAGTTTCTCGGGGGGTGGGGGGGAATTGGGAGGATTGGGAAACTTTTAAACACCAATAAAAGGTAACTAAAAAGGCAATAAATGGAGAAATAATAAAACACGTAGGTAAGCTAGCCAATAATATAAAAGGGGATAGCAAATGTTTCTTCAGATATATAAAGAGTTAAAAAATGGCAAGAGTGGACATATAACCACTGGAAAATGATGCTGGAGAAGTGATAGCGGGGAATAAAGAAATGGCTAATGAATTAAATAAGTTTTTTGCGTCAGTCTTCACAGTGGACAACACCAGCAACAGTCCTGAAATTCGAGAGAGTCAGGCGGCGGAAGTGAGTGGAGTTGCTATTATTAAGAAGAAGTGCTTGGGAAGCTGCAAGGTCTGAAGGTGCATAAGTCATGGACGGGATGGATTGTATCGCAGGGTTCTGAAAGTAGTGGCTTTAGAGATTGTAGAGGCATTAGTGGCGATCTATCAAGAATCACTGGAGAATAATATGAGAACTCATATTACCAAATCCCTTTGCACCTCTGATTTTTGAATCCTCTCCCCATCTAAAAAAAAAGTATATCCCTTTATTCCTATTACTAAAGTGCATAACTGCACACTTTGCCATGCTGTATTCCATCTGCCACTTCTTTGCTTTCTTCCCCAACCTGCCCAAGTCCTTCTGCAGATTCCCTGCGGAATCCAGAGATGCTGCCTGACCTCCTGAATTACTCCAGCATTTTTTGTCTTTTTTTGGTAAACTAGCTTGTGCAATTCCTTGTGGCTCAGCCGTAGGTGGATCAAAGTAAGGAAGGGTTGATAAGTAGATGAGTCAGGCGACGAGAGAAGAGTGGAAATAGTTATAGAATCATAGAGTAGTATAGCATAGAAACAGGCCCTTCACCTCAACTCAGCCTTGCTGACCAAGAACATATCTAAGTTAGTCCCATTTGCCTCAATCACGGTCTCTGGCAGCTCATTCCATACATGCATCAACCTCTGTGAAGAAGTTGACCTTTATAAATCTTTGTCCCTCACTGGGGGAGTCCAGAACCAGGGGCCACAGTTTAAGAATAAGGAATAAGCCATTTAGAACTGAGACGAGGAAACACTTTTTCTCACAGAGAGTGGTGAGTCTGTGGAATTCTCTGCCTCAGAGGGTGGTGGAGGCAGGTTCTCTGGATGATTTCAAGAGAGAGCTAGATAGGGATCTTAAAAATAGCGGAGTCAGGGGATATGGGGAGAAGGCAGGAACGGGGTACTGATTGGGAATGATCAGCCATGATCACATTGAATGGCGGTGCTGGCTCGAAGGGCCAAATGGCCTACTCCTGCATCTATTGTCTATTGTCTAAACTTACGCCCTCCAGTTTTTTTATTCCTCTTCCCTAGAAAAGACTGTGTGCGTTCTCCATATCTATGCCCCTCTTGATTATATTCACTTCGAAAAGGTCAGCTGATAAGCCTTTTATACTCCAAGGAATAAAATCCTGAAAGAGTCTGAAGAAGGGTCTCGACTTAAAATGTCACCTGTTCCCATTCTCCACAGATGCTGTGACTCTCAGCACTCCAGCTTTTTGTATCTTCAGTTTAAACCAGCATCTGCAGTTCCTTCCTATACACTTACCAGCTCTTTCTCCACCCCTTGCCCTCATTTCTTTCTACTAGCCATCTTTCTGCCACTCAAGTAGGAGGATTCCATCCTGAAATATCGGAAATATGGTCTGACCATCTCCTTTCACAGACCCACTGAGTCCCTTCAACAATTTGATTTTTGCTCAAGATTCTGGCATCTGCTGTCTTTCTCCATTCTCTATTTGCAGCTCATATTCATATTTAATGGAGTTCTGGTCACCCAGGAGACCTTGTTTGCAAAATAGAACAACTCATTCATGCGCTAAAAACAAGACTTAGAATGAATGCTTGCTTCTCTGAAAAGCATTTGACTGCTATGAACCGACCATTATCAAACATTTGTCAACAGATCAGATGTTTACCTCTTGCTGTGGTTTGGAATTACAATGTAAATTAATGAGTCTTTTGTGGTTTAAATTCATTTGCTTTTCATTTCACCAGATTGCACGATGGCTATTAGGCAGTACTGTATACTCGGGGCTGCACATTCAATTAAAATAAAACACTTTTGAGATATAGGCTTCACTGACAAGGTTGTCGTTTATTGCCCATTCGTTCATGCCCTTGAGAAGGTGATAGTGAACTTTCTTCCTCTGCCACTGCAGTCTGTAATAAAACAGTTCCCGCAATGCTTTTATGTAAGAAGTTACCGGAATTTGACTGCAACAATGAAGAGATAGTGAAATGTGTCTGATCTACGATGATTACATTAGTTGGCGTTAATGATTATTATGCACTTGCTGCCTTGTGCTATGTTTTGGATGTAACTGATTTTGTTTGCACTGCTAAAGAGTTCACGGTAACCCTGCAGAGAGCACACGGTAGGCTAGTGTTGAACAAAATACTCATGAAGGGACCCAAAAGCCTTTTATTGCATCTACTTGAATATTGTTACAACATTACCCACCCTAGCACGTGAGGAATATTCCATGGCACATTTTACTTGTGCCTTGCAATTGTTAGAGAGACTTTTCTGAGTCAGGACATGATTCACAGCCTAGATAATTCGTCACCACTGACATGTTTTTGTATATTCACTTACAGTGTATTTTCTCTTCACTGGTGATCCCCGGGCTATTGCTGGTTAGAAGCCTGTGATGTTAATGGAATTAAACAAGGGGAAGCGGTTCTGTTCTTGCTCTGTGGGGATGGACCATTGCCTGATGTTATGTGGTACTAATATCACTTGTTACTTATCACCCTAAACCTGGATAACATACTGTTGCATGGAGTGTTTCTTTAACAGAAAAATTGTGAATAGAATTAAAATTAACATCCAGCAGTAAGCTGACTAATTTCTCATCTCAACAGAGAATAGTGCAGTATGGAATAGGCCACATTGTCCATGCCGAACATGATGTCAGGCTAAATTAATCTCCTATGCCTGCACGTAATCCTTTTTCCCTCCACTCCCTGCACATCCCTATGCCTACCTAAACGCCTCAGAATAAAAGGACGTTATTTTAGAAAGGAGATGAGGAGGAGTTGCTTTAAGACTTGATGAGCCGAATGGCCTTATTCTGCTCCTATAACTTATAGCTACTATCGTATCTACCTCAACCACCATTCTTGGCAGCACATGCCAAGCACCTACCACACTGTGTTTAAAAAAAATGTATCTCTTATCTCCTCTAAATGTTGCCACCTACACCTTAAAGAGACCTAGTTGCTGCAAATGAGATGGCAATATGTGAAAGATGCTCTTCCCATATGCCAATAGCATCTAATAATTTCAAACAGGGGGTCAAGGAACGAGCGTTCACGTCGCGGCCCTGCTTCCACCAATCTTTCCACCACCACACACAAGTAGCACAAGAAGCGACAAGACAGGCATCATTGTATGCAGATGCCGAGAAGTGTATTCAGCTCTGGCTGAACAATTTCTAATCTAGTGTGTGGAATCGATAAGAAGAAGATTTCAAACACATTGACAATTTCAAATCTGCCAACTATTTGTAGTGGATTGTTGTGTCTCTAATCTGTCAGTTATTTGATATAGATAGATATAGATATGCCATTTATTGTCACTATACATGTACAGTGAAACTGAAAGCTGCTCGTACTCAGTGCATACATACAATTTAGCACAAAAAACAAGAAACAGAAAAAAACAAAAAACAGAAGGGAGATGGGGGGGGAATAGGTGCACAAATTCTGCGGCGCTACATACATATATACATATATACAGATGGAAGTCCGTGTTGGGCGGTGTAGTCAGTGCATGTGTGAATTTGAATTTATAGTAGTTATAATTCTCGGAAAGCAACTATTCCTGAGTCTGTTTGTCCTGGATTTGATGCACCTGGATTTGTGGTCGCCAAATGGTTGACGGGGGTCATTCAGTGGGCAGCTTTGCAGACTGGTACTACATTATGGGGCTTAAAAAATAAAGCAAGTAAATAAATAAATAAATAAATGGATTGATAGATCGATAAATAAATTAAAAGGGAATTTAACATATTTCAAATCCAGTTTAAAAATTGTCTATGAGTATCCAACCCTAGGCGCTTCTGATACAGGATAGAAGAATTTTTCAAATAAGAGTTTGATCTGTATCAGAATCTGTAAGCCAACCAAGCGTATTTCATCCCAGAATGTATCCAATTGAATTTCAGAGTGATACAAAAACTTCCTGAAATAATCCGCTTGTATTTCACTGCATGACAAGCATTTCAGTCGAATAATGCTGGAAAGATTAAAAAGCACAAATTTGCGTCTTGCTGGGACATTTCGACATTATCACAGCCTTTATCAAAATGTTGATCAAAAAGCCGAATTCCAGAAATAAGGTAAAAGTTATTGTCCTTGGTATCAAGGCAGGATTTTACCAATTTCATATCGAGGGCCCCAGACAGAACGTAGAACAGTACAGTACATAAAAACCTTCGGCCCACAATATCCATGCTGAACTTGATGCCTAGCTAAACCCATTTCCTCTGCTTGCATGTGATCCATATACCTCCATTCCCTGTAAATCTATGTGCTTATCTAAAAACCTCTTAAATATCACCAGAGTATCTGCCTCTGCCTCCAGCCCCAGCAACACATTTCAAGCTCTCACCACTCTCTGTGTATAAAACTTGCCCTGCATGTTTCCTTCAAACTTTGCTCGCTTCATCTTAATGGTATCCCATCTTCTCCTTCCACTATGGGGATAAAGGTGCCGACTGCCTCATAATTGTATATATTTATATCAGGTCTCCCGGCATTCTCGCGAAAACAGTCCAAGTTTGTCCAACCTCTTTTTGTAGCTAATACAATCTCATCCAGGCAGCATATTGGTAAAATCTTCTGGTCCATCACCAAAGCATCAACATCCTACCTGTAATGGATCGACCGGAACTGAAAACAAAACTCCAAATGTAGCCTAACTAAGAAGAAAATGAAGTTAAAGGGAAAAATCACTCCAATGTCAGAAGTCATATCTTGCACTAAGAAAGATAGTTGCGGTTACAGGAGTAAATCATTGCAGCTTCAGAACAGCACCATTGGCGTTCCTGAGGGCAGCATCGTAGACCCATCCATCTCTTTCAATAATCAGTTATGCCTGCCTGCTTACAGCAAGACCTTTCCAACGTCCAGGCATGGGCTGACAACTACAGCAAATGAAAATCATTTCACCTACCCTTGACATTCAATGGTAATGTCATTACCAAATTTAACATCCAGAGGGTCGCCATTGACTGGAAAATCAACTAAGCTAACCACAAAGACTGTAGCTACAAGAACAGGTCAGATGCTGGATGCCCTGCAACAAGTGACCCACACAGCACTTCAGCCCAGCTTGCCCACACCAACCAACATGTCCCAGCTACACTAATCCCATGTCTGCGTTTAGCCCATACCCCTCTAAAATTGTCTTATTCATGTACCTGTCTAAATGTTTCTTGAAAGTTGTGATAGTACCTGCCTGAGCTACCTCCTCTGGGCAATTAGTTCTATACACCCACCACCCTTTGTGTAAAAAAGTTACCCCTCAGGTTCCTATTAAATCTTTTCCCCAACTCCTTAAACCTATGACCTCTAGTTCTTTGGCAAGAGTTTGTTCACCCGATCCAATCACCCCGTGATCCTGCACACCTCTTCAAGGACTCGCCTCAAAACGTTTTGCACCATTGACAAGGGACAATTGGGATAGTGATGGAAAACTCTCTACTTGTCTGGAAACGTATAATTCAAACTAGCAGGAAGGAGAACATCACCAGCCTGATAAAGCAGCCCACTTTGTTGGTATCTGCTCGCTAAATGTTCACACTACTACAGGCACAAAGTGACTCCACTTACAAATGCACTTCCGTGGATCACTTTGGTCACTAACAGCACCATCCAAAACTGTGGCTGTTACCATTAGGAAGAAGGGCTATGTCCAAGTGGGAATAACACCACTCGTATGTTCACATCCATGTTGTGCACTCTCCCGACTTGGAAATATATTGCTGGTCCTTAGGCATCACTGGGCTAAACCCTGGAAATTCCTCTTTGGCAGCCCTGTACAGAGAAGGACCTCAGTCCTTCCAGAAACTGGCTCACAAACTCTTTCTGAAGTGCAATCTGGGATTTGCAATAAACACGGGCCTTGCCAGCAAAGCCCAGATTTAAAAAAAATGTATTTTTGGAAAGTCTCCATGGGTTTGTGAGCCACCTTACATTGAATGCTTCAACTTGACCCTGTTTACTGCAGCACTATTACCATTAAGCTCCCTGTTGTGTCTGACTCTGTTCATCTACATTATCCAGATTTCAAATTGGCTCCATGGTCATTTACTTTACATTTAAATCAGTATCCTTCCCCTCATTTGAACCCGCTCGACACTTCATTTGTATAAAAGTCCATCATGGGCCTGTACTCGCTGGAGTTTAGAAGGATAAAGGGGGACCTTATTGAAACTTACCGAGTAGTGAAAGGCTTGGATAGAGTAGATGTAGAGAGAATGTTTCCACTAGTGGGAGTGTCTGGGACCAGAGGTCATGTCCTCAGAATAAACAGACATTCATTAAGGAAGGAGATGAGGAGGGATTTCTTTAGGGTGGTGAATCTGTGGAATTAATTGCCACAGAAGGCTGTGGAGGCCAAGTCAATGGATATTTTTAAGCCAGACATAGATTAATTCTTGATTAGTACAGGTGTCAAAGGTTATAGTAGGCTGTGGGCCGAGCATCGAAAAATGTGTCTAGAATTTAACTTTTGTGACCCATGTCTCGGAACTACATGAAGTTTTGCACAGATTTAGATAAAATATAATTGAGAGGGGAGTCATAACTAATCAGTGCCAAAAGTTGCACGTTAATTAATTAAACTAATTAGAAAATGAGATCGAAAAAGTAACTGCCATCTAGTGTCCAATGCCCATATTACACCATGGGGAGCCTATTTCCGTGTTGCGGTCTATTTAAACCATATATTATTATACCATACACACACACACACACACACACACACACACACACACATATATATATATAACTGCAATTATATATAATTATATTTTATAAAAATAATATAATTAATATAATTGTGTGTGTTTTTTGAATGAGACTGCCGCAGAAGTCCGGCTTCTGAACCAGCCTAATTAATGGGTGAGGGCAGTTCCTCTGGGTTCCCCCGTTTACTGAACCCCACTGACTGCCAGTGTGCACTGGTTCACGGCCATAGTGGTCATGGCCACATGGCCATAGTGGGACTGGGGCAGTGCCAGGCTGGCAGTAGGCTAAGGCATCTTCCACTGACAGGAAAATGCCTAATCCTAACTCGCCCCTCTTCCAGAGCTGCCCACGCCCACGCCATTCTTACCACCCACCAGCGGCCCGATGGCCCGACAGTCCGACCGATCCTCCACAGCAACCATCGGCCTACCAACAAGCCCGACCGACAGACTGACCGATTGACCGACTGACTAACCGACCAACTGAAGAAGGGTTTCGGCCCGAAAGGTCTCCTATTTCCTTCACTCCATAGATGCTGCTGCACCCGCTGAGTTTCTCCAGCAATTTTTGTTTACCTTCGACCGACTGACTGACTGACTGACTGACTGAACGACCGACCGACTGAATAACCGACTGACTGACTGACTGACTGACCCTAAACCTAATCCTAACCCTAGCTTTACATTTGTTAATTATCAATTTCATTTAGCATTACCTTTATTCCTTGGAAAACTTGTTATTATGGTGATGTAATGAGGAGGCAGCCATGATCCCAGGGTCCTCGCTGAGTAGCAACCATAATACAAAGAGCAGAATTGGTCAATTTGCGTCTGACCTCAATGTCAAACGTGCATTGATTGGACAATTACTATTCAGAAAATTGGAGCTTTTTATCATATTTTTTAAAAATGTGCAGGTTTTGGTCTTGATGAGTTTCAGGTATTGAAGTGATTTATATTATATTTTTACAAAATATGTTACAAATTCATGTAGTTTCGTGAGTTGGGTTATGGACTTGAACGAAAAAACTCCTCAGCCCAGAGCCTATAGGGAGAAGGCAGGAGAATGGGGTTGAGAGGGAGAGATAGATCAGCCATGATTGAATGGCAGAGTAGACTTGATAGGCCGAATGGCCTAATTCTGCTCTGATCATTTATTAACTCATGCAGCTCAAAGTTATCCGATTTCCCAAACTCTGGAATTATATCACATTTAGTGATAATTTTCACAAAGCATTTGGTTATATATTTGAAGTGAAAATGCTTTGCTGGTTACTGAAGTGTCAGGGTTGTCTGAGCAAATGGGCAAGTTTTTTAAAGAATAAGCCTTGGGGAAATGGGCAGAACAGTCACTTTCTCAGCTGAATCATGTAATTATTCTATAAACACCAGGGGAACACAAACAACGTTGCACAGTGACACAGCTGGTAGAGCTATTGTCTCATAACACCAGAGACCAATCAGGTGGATCTCAGGATTGTCTGATAGAATCACAAAGTGCTGCCTATGTGAAGTTTGCACGTTCATCTGGATTGGGAGGGTTTCCTTCAGGTGCTCTGGTTTGTAGGTTAATTGGGAGGTTTGTTGGTCATTGGCCTCTGTAAATTGCTCCTAGTGTGTAGGGAATGGGTGCAAAAAGAAATGGAGGTCAGCGTGGACTCAGTCTGTTTCCTTCCTGTATCTTTCAAACAAAATATCAGTTCTCACTAAGCTTGAGAGGATGCAGAAAGAGATTCACGATGACATTACCAGGATTAGCTCAAGTAGACTTCTTGTTTAGTATTGATGAGTTGGACCAAAATACCTGATCCCATGTGTAAAACACAAAGTGCTGACTAACTCAGCAAGTCAGGCAATATCTATGGAAGGAATGGTTAGGAAACAGTTCAGGTTGGGACACTTCTTCAGACTGATTATACTAGATTCCTGGGATGTCAGGACTTTCATATGAAGAAAGATTGGACATACTCGGCTTGTACTCGCTAGAATTTAGAAGATTGAGGGGGGGGGGGGGGGGGGATCTAATAATAGAAACTTACAAAATTCTTAAGGGGTTGGACAGGCTAGATGCAGGAAGATTGTTCCCGATGTTGGGGAAGTCCAGAACAAGGGGTCACAGTTTAAGGATAAGGGGGAAGTCTTTTAGGACCAAGATGAGAAAAACATTTTTCACACAGAGAGTGGTGAATCTCTGGAATTCTCTGCCACAGAAGGTAGTTGAGGCCAGTTCATTGGCTATATTTAAGAGGGAGTTAGATGTGGCCTTGTGGCTAAGGGGATCAGGGGGTATGGAAAGAAGGCAGGTACGGGATACTGAGTTGGATGATCAGCCACGATCATATTGAATGGTGGTGCAGGCTCGAAGGGCCGAATGGCCTACTCCTGCACTTAATTTCTATGGTTCTATGCTTCCCTTCCTCACCCTGCTCCCTCTCCCACCCATACCTCTCTCCCCCACCCCCCTTCCCTCTCTCCACCCGCCCCCTTCCTCCTACCCCTCTGTCCCTCTTCCATCACTCCCCCTACCCCTCTCCTCCTCCTTCCCCACTCTTCCACATCTCCCCCTTCACCCTCCACTCTCCCCCCCACCTCTCGCCCCCCCCTCCTCCCTCCCTCCCTCCCTCCTCCCCTACCTCCCCATCTTCACCCCTCCCCCACATCTCTCTCCCCATCCCCCTCTCTCACCCCCTACCCCGCACTCCTTTCCCTCCCAAATCTGTCCGGTTTCCTCCTCCTCCTCTCTCCCCTCCCTCACCTCTTCTCACCCCCCCCCCCCCCACCTGTGTGTTGGGGGGTGGTTAATATGAGTTTGATGCCGCAGCCCCCCCCCCCCCCCCCCCCACACCCCCGCAAACGCAGTTTGGGAAACAGACCCAACGGGTCTGCACTTGGTCTAGTTATGTTTAAAATCTAGTCATAGAGTGATACAGCATGGAAACAGGCCCTTCGGCCCTTCAGGGGATATGGGGAGTGGTACTGATTGGGGATGATCAGCCATGATCACATTAAATGGTGGTGTTGGCTCAAAGGGCTGAATGGCCTACTCCTGCACCTATAGTCTATTGCCACAACTTGCCCACACCGGCCAACAAGTCGCGGTTACAGTAGTCCCACCTGCTCCCAGTTCTGATAAAATTACCTTCCAGTTCTGAGAAAATAGGGTGACAAAAATACTCCTGCATCTTGAAAAAGACCAACATCCTGATAGTTAACTAAATATTTCTCAATCTCTTCGGAGGGTTTAAAAAATAAAAATGTGGCAGGAATGTGATTAATCAGGGGCTCCAGGATGAAATGCAATATAGTGTTCTCCTTGCATAAGAAGAATAGGATTTAATTTCATTTATTTTCCAGTTTTAATCTTCTTCACCATTTAAACAGATTTAAGGGAGAAATGTCTCCTTCTCGTTGAGCTGAAGAACTCTATGACATCTCTGCCACAGATGGAAGTGATTGTAATGCCTTTAACACATTTCTTTCTATTTGTCATGCTCTATTGGAGAGTTGTGAAATGATTGTTATTAACATAACAATGGGAAAGTAGATATTCTTTGAAAATGCATTTTATCATTCAAAGACTCCGTGGCACATTCAATTATCGGGATATATTTTCCTTTCAGCAACATTCAGATATGATCCTTTAATATGTTTGCATTTTACAGGGTCGTTTTAACCCTACCTTCACTTTGCTGAGCTTCCCCGTGGCAGAGGCATCTGAAATTACAGGACGTAGGTTTAAAATAAGGAAGAAATTTGGTGGTCATCTGAGGGGGAATGCATTCACCAGAATCTGGAACACTCTGCCTATGACTGACAAAAGCAGGACTCTCACAACATTTAGGAAGTATCTGGATATGCACTTGAAGCACCAAAGTTGGTCCATGGGATTAAAGATAAATATACGTGATGGTCGGCAAGGACTTGTTAGGTAAAAGGGCCCATTTTTTGCACTTTATGGCTTTCTGACTATATTAACAATGGTTTTGTATTCCAATGTGAGTGTCTTTTAGTATTCTGACAACTCTGTGATTGGCTTTGATTTAGACACTGCAAATCTGGCATCACTGAATGAATAACAAACTGCTGGAGGAAGTCAGGGGATCAGGAAGCACCTGTGAACCCTTCATACAAATCTGCAGCTTTCTATGGCAATGAATGCTACAGATTCCCACCCTCTGGCTAAACAACTTCCTCCTCATCTCCATTTTGAAGGTGTGTCCTTTTATTCTGAGGCCATCAGGTTCTACACTCTCCCATTACTGGAAACATCCTTTCCATGTCCCCTCTATCTTGGCCTTTCATTATCCTGTAGGTTGCAATGAGATCGCCCTCAACCTACTAAACTCCTGCCTGTACAGGCACAGAGCCTTTAAATGTTCATCATACATTAACCCAATCATTCTGGGATCATTCATGTAAACTTCCTCTGTATCCTCTCCAAAGCCAGCACATCCTTCCTCAGATGTGGGTCCAGAGATAGATAGATTCAAGTTTCAAGGTCAGTTTATTGTCACAGATTATTTTCATAGATTACAAAGTAACTAAATAATTGCAGCATTTTCAGGCAAGCTCAGACACATTTCATCGCTGAACACGATGCCAGGGGTGACCAAAATAAACGATGTTTCACGGAAGTGCTTCTGTTAATTATTAAAACAAAATGCCCTTGAAAATCTCTTTGGATGGAAAGTGGAAGGAATGGATCGGCAAGGTATACACAAAAAGCTGGAGTAACTCAGCGGGTCAGGCAGCATCTCTGGAGAGAAGGAATGGGTGATGTTTCAGACTGGATCTTCTTCAGACTGGTTCTTCTTCAGAATGGATCAGCAAGGTGCTTATAACTGTAAGCATATTCTAGAGATTTGGATGAATAGTTTAGAGAGAGGAGTTAAAACTCAACCACAGCAGCTGGGAATACAACTCTGTTGATTAAATAATTCTGAAGCCAAAAGCTAGCATCAGCAATGATAGTTATGAAACTGCTGCATAATCACAGAAACCCATTTGGTTCATTAACATCCTTCAGGGAAGGCTATCACGCAACTCCAAGCCCACGTTGTTGCCGGCCCTGAATTCCCCTCTGAAACAGCACAGAAAGCCATACAGCAAACGGAGCTGAACAACAAATGCTGACAATGTCTTCACATCTCCTGAGTAAATAAAAGCAATGTACACACATGCATCATTTTTGTCAGGTAATTAATAACTAAAGAGTTGTATTTAGTTCAAAATCAACTGGGGAAGAAGACAGAGATTTGATGGCTGGACTGCGCCGGCACGCCTCCCGATTTGAATAAATGTGTAAAACTCACACTCGATTCAGGTTGCTCTTTATTGCCAAAGAACTCAACCAACACCAGGGCAGCACTTACTGCTTGTAAAGTGGGGGAAGCCAGTTTATCAAAAATGGTGGGAGTCATTGAATGGTTTTCATAAACTTTCAGGTGTTATTCAACCATGTGTTTTATTATATATTTTACAAAATAAAATTTAACTAGACTTGTTTTCTCTCGCAGTCATAGCATGGGTTCAATAGTCAACTTTTGATTGACATTTATTGTTTTACTTGGCAATATGGAACCCATTCAGTGTTCTTGTTTTTCAGTTCATTATTGCTCATCCGTTTGTCTCAGTGTTATTCAGATAAAGCATCCACAGGGAATTTAGAAGCTAAAATAATAATACATTCACCACTGTTGGAGAATACCTTATTACTTAATGTTTCTCCAAGAAGCTGTGCTAGTATAACAGCAAAGTGAAATCACCAGGTTCGAATTATTCATGCTCACAGGAACTGCAGTTACTGATGAGCAAGGCCCTTTGAATCAAATAAATTTTAACTTGCTCATCTAATTATAAGCATAGACCTAGGGTGTGAGCAAAGCAAAGACTCATCAAAACTGAGAGTGAATCACGTCCAATTTAACTTTGCTGGATCAGTTTTGTGCTCACTATTCCCACCGATGGTGACATTCATTTTTTTTTGTCACTTTATAATTGGAGGATGTTCCAAAAGCCAGGCACCAGTCTTTCCAGTTCCCATAAGAGACCCGCCATCACTTATGAGCAGAAGATAGACACAAAATGCTGGAGTAACTCAGCAGGTCAGGCAGCATCTCTGGAGAAAAGCAATAGGTGACATTTCATGCAGTCTGAAGAAGGGTTCCGACCTGAAACATCACCTATTAATTTTCACCAGAGATGCTGCCTGACCCACTGAGTTACTCCAGGATATTGTGTCCATCTTCGGTGTGAACCAGCATCTGCAGTTCCTTTCTACATCACTTACAAGCAATCTGAAATGTTGGTCTATCACCAATAGAGTCTTTCTGTAAGTGCATTGGCTGAGAATTATTCATAGAAATCCAAGTTTATAATATGAAGCTAGGTTAAAGCCTGGGGCTTCTGTGATAGTGAATCCCAGGAGAGAACAAGATTTCAAGCTGGAGGTGACAAGCGTTACATAACTTTTGATCTTGTCGAGGTGTCTAAAATCATGAGGGGAATAGTTTGGGTAGATGCACAGAGTCACTTGCCCGGAGTAGGTGAAATGAGGACCAGAGGACATATGTTTAAGGTGAAAAGATTTAATAGGAATCTGAGAGGTAACTTTTTTGCACAAAGGGTGGTGGGTGTATGGAACGAGCTGCCAGAGGAGGTAGTTGAGGCTGGGACTATCCCAACATTGAAGAAACAGTTAGACAGGTACATTGATAGAACAGGTTTGGAGGTGTATGGGCCAAACACTGGCAGGTGGGACGAGTGTAGCTGGGACATGTTGGCTGCTGTGGGCAAATTGGGCTGAAGGGCCTGTTTCCACACTGTATGACACTGTGACTCCATTTTTTATACTGCAATTCCAGATCAGAATTTTAAAATGCAAAAAATCATAGTTTTCCACCATGTTTAACAAAAGTGACACAAGGAACAGCAGATGCTGGTTTACAAAAAAAAAGACAAACACCGAAGTAATTCAACAGATCAGGCAGCATCTCTGGAGACCATGGATAGGTGACTTTGAGTCATGACCTTTCTTTAGTGAGGAGGGTCCCAACATGAGCGTCAATCCAGTTCAGATGACAAACGGGTCCCTTACAATCAGAGACAAAAAAAAAGAAACAAATGGCAGAACGTTAAAATTACAGGTGCACAAATCCAAAGATCAGACACTTGTCGGAGACATTTTCTAAAATGGAGACCATAGGTAGGTAGCGCGGGCGGCTTGAAAAGTCTGGAGCGACTGCCTCCTCCCCGGAGACCGGGGAATCATGGTAAATCATTGCATAAATGTTAGTCAGTTAGTTTGGAGGGATTTTATGTGTTGGTGGTGGGGTGGGAGAAACTTTAGGGGGAAACTTTAATTCTTACTCCACTACCTGGTCGGCGACTCCCAACATCGCGGAGCTGGGGGCTCCATCCGGGCGCGGGCGGCGCCGGTTGTAGCTCCGACCCCGGCAACTCTACCCCTGGCTGCGAGGCGCTCCAAATCCAGCGCTGCCCGCGGCCCCAGCTCCGCGAATGTTGGGAGAAGGCGTCCTCCGCGCCCTGGAGCTGACCGCACAGCGACCCGGTAAGGCATTGCCCGCTCCCCGTTGGTATCCCAGCGCTGCGACGCCGCCGACTCCCAACATTCGCGGAGCTGGGGCGTCCGGCCACGGGCGGCGGTGGATTTGGAGCGCCTCGCAGCCAGGGGTAGAGCTGCCGGGGTCGGAGCTACAACCGGCGCCGCCCGCAGCCCCAGCTGTATGTTGAGCGGCCACAGCGTTGCGGAGCTTACTGCACGGCAACCCGGTAAGGCATTGACCGCTCCCCGTCTCTCCGACCAGGTAGGGGACTAAGAATTAAAGTTTACCCCTTCAACCCCCCCTTCACATAAAAGCCCTCCAAACTAACTGACTAACATTTAAGCATGATTTACAGATGTTTCCCGGTCTTGGGTTGACGTGGGTCCACGGGTCAAGAGACACGGTGAACAGAAAGGGAAAAAAAAGGAAATGGTTTCCACCAGTTAAAAATGTAGTACTTTGGTTCTGTTCTCACTAAAGAAGACACAAACAATCTACAAGAAATACTAGGGAACCGAGGATCTAGTAGGAGTGAGGAACTGAAGGGCATCCACATTAGTCAGGAAATAGTGTTAGGTAAACTGTTGGGAATGAAGGCAGATAAATCCCCATGGCCTGATGGTCTGCATTTCAGAGCACTCAAGGTGGTGGCCCTAGAAATCGTGGATGCATTGGTGATCATTTTCCAATGTTCTCTCGACTCTGGATCAGTTCCTGTGGACTGGAGGGTAGCCAATGTAACTCCACTTTTTCAAAAAGGAGGGAGAGAGAAAACGGGATATTATAGACCAGTTAGCTTTACATCGTTAGTGAGGAAGATGCTGGAGTCATGCATTTTGGTGGTAGGAATAAAGGCGTAGACTATTTTCTAAATGGGGAGAGAATAAAGAAATTGGAGATGCAAAGGGACTTGGGTGTGCTGGTGCAGTGGGCCTGTACTCACTGGAGTTTAGAAGAGGGGGGACCTCATTGAAATATACAAAAGAGTGAAAGGCTTGGATAGAGTGGATGTGGAGAGTATGTTTCCACTGGTGAGAGAGTCTAGGACTAGTGGTCATAGCCTCAGAATTAAAGGACGTTCTTTTAGGAAGGAGATGAGGAGAAATTTCTTTAGTCAGAGGGTGGTGAATCTATGGAATTCTTTGCCACAGAAGGCTGTGGAGGCCAAGTCAGTGAACAGAGATAGATAAATGTTTAAGAAGGAACTGCAGATGCTGGAAAATCGAAGGTAGACAAAAATGCTGGAGAAACTCAGCATCTATGGAACAAAGGAAATAGGCAATGTTTCGGGCTGAAACCTTTCTACAGACTGATGTGAGGGTGGGGAAGAAGAAAGGAAGAGGAGGAGCCAGAGGGTTGAGGGCAAGCTGAGAAGGGGAGGAGGCAGTTGGGACTACCTGAAATTAGAGAAGTCAATGTTCATACCACTGGGGTACAAACTGCCCAAGCGAAATATGAGGTTCTGCTTCACCAATTTCCGGTGGTCCTCACTCTGGCCGTGGAGGAGAAAGGTTGGATTCGGAATGGGAGGGGGATTTGGCTCAGCACTTCAACTCCCCCTCCCATTCTGAGTCTGACCTTTCCGTCCTGGGCCTCCTCCACGGCCAGTTTGAGGACCACTGGAAATTGGATGAGCAGAACCTTATATTTCGCTTGGGCAGTTTGTACCCCAGCGGTGTGAACATTGACCTCTAATTTCAGGTAGTCCCAACTGTCTCCTCCCCTTCTCAGCTTTCCCTCCGCCCTCTGGATCCTCCTCTTCCTTTCTTCTCCCCCCCCCCCATATCAGCCATGATTGATTGGCAGACTAGACTTGATGTGCCAAATGGCGTAATTCTACTCCTATCACTTATGATTTGTGCAGACAGCACCATGGTGAGGATAAAATCCATGTTGCTTGGCTACCAGCAATGTCACTGCTCCGCACACCAGTGCCTCCGTTACCATTCACACTGGGATTTCATTGGGAGGCATCAGAGAGATACAGAAGTGTGAAAACGCACACCTCCAGATTCAGGGATAGTTTTTCCCCAGCTGTGATCAGGCAACTAAATCATCCTATCAACAAATAGAGAGTGGTCCTGAGCTACTCTCTACTTCATTGGGCCTTTAGACCATCTTTAATGGGAAGTTACTGCACTTTATCTTGAACTAAGCATTATTCCCTTCATCATGCATCTGTGCACTGTGGATGGCTTGATTGTAATAACGTGTGGTCTTTCCGATGACTGGATAGAACGCAACAAAAAATAACTTTTCACTGTACCTTCGTACACATGACAATAAAGTAAACTAAGAGCTTAAGAACACAAACTGGGTTCATAAAATTCAGAAACTGCTGTCATGCTAATTTCAGAAACTGCTGCAGCCCGCTCCAGACTGCAGGAGTACGTGCTGAGGGATGCACTGAAACTTGGTGCAGCCAACGCCAAGGCTCTGTGGCAGGGCCGGATTTAGATGAAGAGAGGCCCTAAGCTATTTCACTTGTGAGCCCCCTCCCAATCCCCCACCCCCACGACTAGAGGACTATGACTAACCGACAGTGACAGTGTGACACTTTTAGATCCTACTGTATGTTGTCATTAAACAGTTGGTTTTAAAATACATATTAGATTCACCGCGGATTGGGCGATGCCTTACCTGGATCGCCGTTTGAGGCTCTGGAGTGTTGGGCCTGCTACTTCAACATCATGGAGCTGTGGTTTGCGGAGCTCCCAGCCTCGGGCCCAGGGCCGGATTTACGTATAAGTTACAATTTCAACATCGCGGAGCCCTGGGATCCCTTTGCCGAGGGCCGCCAGCGTGAATCTCCACCCAGCTCAGCCTGTGAACTTCGGGAGCCTCTGTCTCCGGTAGGAAGTGGCCGATTCGGATGTCCAAGCCGCTGAGAATGTTCTCCCGTTCCCACGCCGGATGGTGACCCCCAAATTTGATTGTACCAATTGGTGCATGTGACCATAAGTGTCGTCTCTTGGATTGAATGTGGAATATTAAGAAATAAAGAAACTACAAATACACTAGGAGCAAAAATGTTTTTTTCTCGCCTTCTTCATAGCAAAATCATCCAGAAGTTCACCAAGATCTGTTTGTCTAAGTTTTCACTCTCAATGCACAGAATGCTCAGTGCAGACAACCTCTCTTGAGACATTGTGGACCTTAATTCATTTTTAATTCTTTTGAGTCTTGAAAAAGACCTCTCTCCCGAGCAGTTGGTGACATTTAAGCTAAGAAACAGCCGCAAGATTGCTTCCACATTAGGGAAGGCCATCTGAATTGTTTCCTTGTATATTATTTGATAACGGTCTGTATGAGACAGAGAGTCTCTTCTGTATGCCTATGGCTTTGTCTCACGTACGAGTGAAAGTGCACAAGTTCATCAGTAAGTTTCAGGTCAACATCTTCTGGGTATGCTTCCATCAACAGTTCAACACCATGCTGAATTTCTTGCTTAGATGCGGTCAGATTAGCAAGAAACGAAAACTGTTGTGCAACTTCACTGTACACAGTACCTCTTCTTTTTAAATTGGTTTCAAGTGCATCTAGTATAGAAGTAAAGGATTTTATCCTAAACGTATTTCTTGAAGAGAGTTTATCTAAAGCAACAGGACCAGATGCACTCCCATCATTTCCTTACTCTTTATCTCCCTGTGACAGTTCTGTAGTTAACATCTGGCAAGGTGGCCTTTGCTTGTTGCTCAAGCTCATCAAAATCTTCTCTAATCCTGAAGTGAACTGTACAAACCTGCACAAGTACTCAGTAACAGTTTGGATTTCTGAATAGCTTTGTTGGCCTTGCGGAAATTACCTAGCAGACGGGTCCAAAAATGCAGCATATACACAAATTGCAGTTCTTCCATTTTCTGCAAAAGATTTTTAGCTTGAAGCCTGGTATCAACCTTCACATTAACATCAGAGTACAAATGACTGAGGGCATCAGTGATAGCACTGTAACTTTCCAAAATAGCTTCTGTGGCTCCCATCTAGTGTCTGACAAATATTTAGGCACTTTTGACTGAGGTTGCAAAAATGATTTTAGAACTGCCCATCTCTTTGTGGAGGATGAAAATAATTTGTTTTTTTTTTGAGGATTTTTTGCTGCATACCCTTGTACCTACCAGCCATGTTGGCAGCATTGTCATAAGACTGCCCTCAGCATTTTCTAAAGTCAATGTCAAGCTCAGTAGTGAGATAGTTAAACACAAAATCAACCATGCTTTCTCCTGAGTGGTCTTTTAGCTCAAGGAAAGTTAAACATTTCTCACTTGGTAAACTGGCTTCAGGTGATACATATCTGATAATTAAAGTCAAATGATCAGTATGTGAAATGTCAGGGTGGAAGCTGAAATATCCAGCCTTTTTCAAGTCAGCCAGAATTGCATCCTTAACTTTTTTTTGCCATGAGTTGAATTATTTCCCCACATACAGTTTTTGATAAATAAGAGGGATTTCCTGATCCGAGTTTCCATACCGATTGATATGAGCAGGTTGCGGGCTGCTGGAGGGTGGTGGAGTGGCGAGGGTCAGCGGGCAAAGCGTGGGAGGTCCCGGTGGGTGGATGGTCGGTGGGCGGCGAGGTTCGACGGGTCCGGTGCGTTCGGTGAGGTAAGCAAGCCATGGTGCGGCACAGAGGTGGGTAGGCCCCGGTGTGGCGGCGAGGTTTGGCGGGGGGAAAAGGGTTAAATAAACTACATACTTTTTGCTTTGTCCTGCACTACCAAGGATCCAAGGATCTTTGGAGCAAATTCCTCTCCACAATGAATATATACCTCACCTGTATTTTAACCCCAGGGATCCCACATGTATGGCAAGGGCGCCGGGTGTAATTATGGTTTTTGAGGATATAAATATAACGCTAACAAATGTATGTATAGCCACGGAGAATGTCAGAGGAATTTTGCACAGTTCTTGCTTTGTACATATTTTTTAACCCGAGTAAAGTTTATTTTGTTTTTTAACAATACATGCCACGGAAAAAATGGAATTCATTGTTTAAGATAAATACTGTGGTCAAACAAAAAGCAAGCATTATCATACAGATCTACACTAAGCAGAAAAGAAGCAGAGAGGAGGACAAATTTGTTGATGAAGAACACACTGGTTTATCAACCTTCATTTCCAATTGTCCTGTGCAAATAGTTAGTCCCACTGGTGAGAACGGAGGTCAGCTGAAGCCAGAGTGATGTTGAAAAGAATCAGTCAAGCAAAAATGATTTGAACTGGTCTTTATTCAATCCTGGAAAACAATTGAAAGTTGTGCACTTTCTTGGAGAAATCTTTACTGACACCACTAAATTCTACAGATGCGCTGTAGAAAGCATTTTATTGGGATGCATCGCAGCATGCTTCAGGAACAGCTTCGCCCAACACTGCATTTGTGGACACAGCCCAGACCATCATGCAAACTCCTTGCATTAACTCCATCTACACTTCACTTGTCGAGGCCACCAGCATAATCAAGGATAAGTCTTACCCCAGACATTCCCTTTTCTCCCCTCCCCCGTCAGGCAAGCTACAGAAGTGTGAAATCACACATCTCCAGATTCAGGGACAGTTTCTTCCCAGCTATTATCAGTCAATTGAACCATCCTATCACCAACTAGAATGGTTCTGAAACACCATCTACCTCATGGGACACCCTTGGACTATCTTAAATTGAACTTTACCTTGCACTAAATGTTATCCTGTATCTGTACACTGTGGATGGCTTGATTGTAATCATTCATAGTACTTCCGCTAACTGGATAGCACACAACAACAAAAAACATTTCACTGTATCCCAGTACATGTAACAATTAACTAAACTAATTTGGGCATTGCTGATGCCAATCATGAGGCACATGTGATCTGCAATTATGAAAATTGTTCCATCTTACACTGCTGAAATAAATCCAGTCTTTACCATGTGGATTCCAACTCCATGTTAGACAGCTGTGGCTTCAAAGTATAGGACAAGCAATGAGATGCAGCTGTAATATCACTGTGGCTCCCTTAGTATGAATGCTGCCATTTCTTGCTCACTGTTGATGGTGTGTGCATTTTGAGGTGAGGCGAGGCAGAGTCTTATAATGTTACTGTAGATTCAAATGTTTTTCTTTCCGATTTTATAGCCTTTTCCATCAATAATTTACACTTTGCTATTAGCCAACCCCTAGCATAGCACTTAGGAGGGATTGCTATTGAGAGAGTGCAGCGTAGGATCATGAGGTTAATTCCCAGGATGGCGGGACTGTCAAATGACGAAAGAACAGGATGACTGACCTTGTAATCACTGGAATTTAGAAGAATGAGAGGGGATCTTATAGAAACATATAAAATTATTAAGGGATTGGACAAGCTAGATGTAGGAATCATGTTCCTGATGTTGGGGGAGTCCAGAACCAGGAGCCACTGTTTAAGAATAAGGGGTAGGCCATTTAGAACTGAGATGAGGAAAAACATTTTGGTTGTATCATGGGCTGTTATTCCCCAATTTCTGACATCAATAACCCTTAATGTGTGTTCAAGGGTTGCCCTAAACCTCTTCTTCTGGTCCTTCAAGCAAGTTGAATGGACAGCAACTGCAGAGGTAAGTGTGCATCAGCCCTGCTCACACCAATGGTCAATGACCATGCCCTGGGCATTGAAGTTGATGTTGGACAGTTATTGTTTCCATTCAGATGGTGTTGGCCTTGGCAGAACACCAGCACCCTCCAGCATCTTTCAGGTGGAATGGCACCGACTGCAATGCATGTTTATCAGCTAGACGTTATGGGTGGTACAAGTCTCACAGCCATACAGAAGACCAATAATTGTTGGGGTTCTGATGATATGTGTTTATTTTGGGGATTCCTCAAGGACAAATAAGTTACAACATAAATAGTTTTCCCCCTTCTCTCATCCTTCAAATGCTGAGTTCCTAGATTCCCATTTTTACCAGTGCATTTGAAAATCCTACAGTGATTTAATGGCTATCTTTTACTGCAATGCCAACACACATCACGGTTTCTTGCATGAGTTAGGTAGATTGGGGCAATATACAGCAAGCAGAACATGTTCATCCTCCTCGACATAGAATGTCTTGGTATTAAGGATCATATGTCATATTTTCTGGAGTTATGGCCAGATTTCAGGGCAGTCTCATTATCAACAATGTATTTTGGTGTAATAGCAGCCCATTTCAAAGTGTGAATGGGCAATTCATTTATTTTATAGCTCCCCATCACACATTTATATGCAGCAGCTGGATAAAGATGCAAGATTGTCATTGCTGTTAGCTCAAAACAGTCCTGCTGATATTTCCCAAATAAAAGTACCACTTAGTTTAAAAACAAGAACACCAATGGAAAAAAATACTTGAAGTGTAACAAATTAACAGAAAATGAGATCTTTCACAGTCCTAAAGAGCAAGTAATGAGTAAATGTGTCTTCTGCTGTTTATAATCACATAACACGGGCGTGTAATCTGCAACATTCCCTTGGGTGAAGCATTCCTCTGACAACGCTCTTGCATCTAAGTGATAATGAACAACTCTTCGCTTAAAAAAAAATAAAGTTCCCAATTTTACCTAGATTCAAGGAGTTATACAGCATGGAAAACATTCCCTTCAGACAAACTCTCTATGCTGACCAAAATACCTTCCCATTGAGTTAGTCCTTTTTGCCTGTATTCAGTCCATACTCCTCTGAACCTTCCTTACCAATGAACCTGTCCAATGTCCTTTAAACATTCCATTTGTTCATTCAACTCATTCCATGTACACACACCACCCTCCCTATGAAAGTGGTTGCGTCTCAGGTTCCCTTGAAATCTTTCAACTCTCACCTTAAATCTCAGCCCTCAGACTTGCTTACCATTTAGAAAATAATGACCGCCCACCTTCTATGCCCCTCATTATTTTATAGACCTCTAATGATGTTCCATATCTATTTGAAATAGTTTTAGGTGTCTAATATTTCAGCCAGGTCATATCACTCAGCATCATCAGGATTAGCAAGTCTATCAATGCCAGAGGTGGGCATAATGGCACCAAATGTTGGAGTTGTACACCTAGCAGCAACCATAATATGGAATCTTTGTCCCAATGTGGGGAGAATGAAGAGTGGGATCAGTGTAATATGATGAAAGACTGGATCGACTGGGCTTATATTCACTGGAATTTAGAAGGATGAGAGAGGATCTTAGAATCATAGTCACAGAGCAATACAGTGTGGAAACAGGCCCTTCGGCCCAACTCGCCCAAACTGCCAACATTGTCTCAGCTACTGTCATGGTTTTAAGACTCAAAGTTTGGATAAGGTGACACAGACACAGAGAATTCTTCAAGAAGATGAAAAGCCTTTATTTGCAAATATTTAGCTTGGAACATTCAGAGACGACATTCCCTGTTCGCTCTCTAATTGCTCTTCGATTCATAAAACCAGACAGCTTTTATTACAGTTTCAGTCTTATCTTTGGCTACTTTGGCATGCATGCTCCTGTAACTTTAATCTCTCAGCCATGTCCTTGCCCTTTAACTTTAATCTCTCAGCTACCATTGTGTTCCAGCTAAAGCAAAAATAAAAAAATAAGAAGTAACTTGTTTTAGTGCCTTGATGTCTGATCACATAAAATAGCTGCGGGCTATGATAAATGTTTTAAACATATTGGTTTATATGTTTACACACAAAGATACAAACGGTGCAGAAAGTAAAAATAAGAAGTAACTTGCTTTAATCTTCTATGCTACACTAGTCCCACATTACTGCTCTTGGTCCATATCCCTCCAAACCTGTCCTATCCATGTATCTGGCTTACTGTTTCTTAAACGATGGGATAGTCCCAGCCTCAGCTACCTCCTATGGCAGCTACCTCCTTGTTCCATACAACAACCACCCTTTGTGTGAAGAAGTTACCCCTCTGGTTTCTATTAACTCTTTTCACCTTCACCTTGACCGTATGTCCTCTGTGTGGGGATGGGATGTCAAAGGACGAGAAGCCGAATCCAAGAAGTGGAAGCCAGGATACCGAATGGACACAACGCTGAGAGGACACAAACCTGAACAGTCACCACGCCGCAAAGACAAGATGTGATGGACGCCAGCGGCCACCATCACATCACTGCCTCTATGGCAATCGCAGCAGCTTGGAGTCACTGCCACCATTTTACAAACGCAAGCTCAAGCTCCCCCCCACCTTCCCATCTCCCCCCCCCCTCCCCCCCCCGGCCAGTGGTGTGATGAACGTGGGGGTCCGGACCAATCACTGACCTTTGTAGATGACTGACAAGGTGCCGGACCAATCCCGTCCCCGGAGACGTCATGTCCGTTCGGCTTCTTGTCTTTGCGGCTGTTTGGGTTCGTATCCTTTCGACATGATGTACTTTTGGTATTTTGGCTTTCACTTCTTGGCTTTGGCTTCTCGTCCTTCGACGTCCCGTCCAGATTCCATGTCCTCTGGTCTTCAATTCCCCTACTCTGGGCTACAAAATTCTGTGCATCTACCCGATCTATTCCCCTCATGATGTTGTACACCTCTATAAGATCTCCCCTCATCCTCGTGTGCTCCATGGGATGGAGACCCAGCCTACTTAACCTCTCCCTATAGCTCACACACTCTAGTCCTGGCAACATCCTTGTAAATCGTTTCTGAACCCTTTCAAGCTTGACTATATCTTTCCTATAACATGGTGCCCACAATATTCTAATGTAGACAAAAAATGCTGGAGAAACTCAGCAGGTGAGGCAGCATCTATGGAGAAAAGGAGTAGGCGATGTTTTGGGTCGAGACCCTTCTTCAGTGATCTAAATGCGGTCTCACCAACGTCTTATATAGCTGCAACATGCAACTTCTACACTCAATACTCTGACTGCTGAAGGCCAAGTGCCAAAAGCCTTTTTGCCACCATGTCTACCTGCGACTCGACCTTCAACGAACCATGCACCTGCACTCCTAGATCCCTCTGCACTAGAACACCACCCAGAGGCCTACCATTTAATCTGTAGGTCCTGCCATTGTTCGAAATCCTAAAATGCAGCACCTCACACCTCTCTGTATTAAATTCCATAAACCATTCCTCCGCCCAACTGGCCAATCGATCCAGATCCTGCTGCAATCTTTCACAACCATCTTCACTATCTGCAAAACCACTAACTTTTGTATCATCAGCAAGCTTGCTAATCTTGCCCTGTATGTTCTCATCCAAAGAAGATAGATAAATCTCATGAGTTTGGTTCAGTTTATTTTTGAAGAGTTAACCAAAAGGATTGATGCAGGTTGGGTGGTAAATTATGTCTATGTGGACCTTAGCAAGAATGTTAACCATGGCTGCAGGGTGGACTGATCCTCAAGATCCTCAAGTTGTCGAACTGAGATGAGGAAAAAAAATTTCCGCCAGAGTTGTGTTTCTGTTGAATTCTCTGCCACAGAAGGCAGTGGAGGCCAATTCACTGGTTGTATTCAAGAAATAGTTTGATATAGCTCCTAGGGCTAACGGAATCAATGGATATGGGGAGAAAGCAGGAACAGGATACTGATTCTGGATGATCAGTCATGATCACATTGAATGGCGATGCTGGCTCGAAGGGCCAATTGGCCTACTCCTGCACCTATTTTCTATGTTTCTATGTTTCTAAATGGGTAAATTCAGAGGCATAGACTCAAGAGTTGTACAACATTGAAACAGTCCCTTTGGCCCATCAACCTACATACTCATCTGTACTAATCTTGCCTACAATAATTCCAACTCTCCAGGCCTTGTTCATTCAAGAACCTGTCAAGATGCTTCTTAAATACTTTTCCTGCCTCCACAATCTCCTCTTCCATCTCATTCCAGTCACCAACTGTATGAAAAATGTGTGGGAATAATTTCTCAGACTCCCTTTTTTTTTAGCAATACAGTAAATCACATTAATACATCGCATATATCTTATTACATTATGTTGTACCACTTCATTTTTTGAGCTTTAAAAAAGATAGAAATAAAAGAAGTAAGGAAAGTAAGCAAGAATCGTGAAGGTGCAGGAAAGTGTTGGGAGAAGAGAACCCCTTAGGGAAGGAATTAGAGAAGGAAGCAAAGAAAAGAAATAAGACCCTAGAAAGAAAAGAAAAAAAAGAAGAAAGGAAAATCAATCGCTGTATTGTAACACAAAACTCCGCAAAAAAGGATATACCAACCGTGTTTTTATTAAACATTTATTTTATACCCCCCATTACCAGGTCCTGGTAGCCTTTATGTTTTAACTTATTATTGCACCTTATGCTTGTAATAGTTCCATAAATGCAGACCACGTCTTTTGGAAGTGATCTGCTTTGCCTGCTAGGAGGAGTCTCATCTCTTCCAAGTGTAGTGTTTCGAACATGTTTGACTCAGACTCCCTTTAAACTTCTTCCTTCACACTTTAAACTAATGCTCTCTAATTTTAGATACCCCTCCCATGGAAAATTAGACTGCATATCTAACCTATCTATAACATGACCCCTCTCAACCTGCACCACTCCATGGATAATAGACCTAATCTATCCAATCTCTCCTGATAACTCAGGATTTTCAATCTAGGTAACACCCTTGTGAAGCTTTTCTGCACATTCTCTGGTTTAATCATGCCTTTCCTATAATGTAATGAGAAAAACTTCACAGTACTCCAAGTGTAGCCTAACCAAAGTTATTGTACAACTGTAACATGACATTCAAATTGATACGCAATACCTCAACCAATCAAGGCAAGCATGCCAAATGCCTCCCTCACCACCTTGTCTACCGTGTTCCCATTTTCAGGAAATTATGCATTGTACTCCAAAGCATCCCTGCTTAGCTGCACACCCTAGGGCCCTACTAAATCCTGCCATTGCTTAACTTTTCAAAATGCATGACTTCACACCAGTCCAAGTTAAATTCCATCTGCCATTCCCTAGCCCACTCTTCCTGTTGATTCATATCCCACTGTAACCTTAGATAGCCTTCTTCACTGACCACCACACCATCAATTTTGGCATCACCTGCAAACTTATTAACCACGCCACAGATATTATCATCCAAATCATCAATATATATATGGCAAACAAAAAAGGACCCAACACCAATCTGTGGCATTCCACTCGTCACAGGCCTCCAATGTGTAAAACAGACCTCCATGACCACCCTGCCTCCTAACAAAATCCAATTTAGATCCAAGGATCTCATATGTTGTAATCTTGAGGATCAGTCTACCCCGCAGCCATGGTCAACATTCTTGCTAAGGTCCATGGTATAATTCTTCAAAGATAAACTGAACCAAACTCATGAGATCCAAATTCCCAGAGACAAAGCTCAACTGACCATCTCTAACCACTCAGAATCAGAATCATGCAGTGTAGAAACAGGCCCATCAGCCCACCTTGCCCACACCTACACTATTCCCCCTTCTACTCTAATCCCACCTCATCCTTCTGCACCACAAGAAATAAAGTTCTAGCCTGTCCAACCTCTCCCTAAAGTTCAGACTCTCGAGTCCTGTCCTTCTCAATGGTCAGAAATCAAACAAGGTCTGTCCCTTATATATCTTCCAATAATTTCCCCACCACTGACACAAAGCTCATTGGCTTGTGTTATCCTAGTTGTTTCCCTGCTACCTTTCTGAAGTAAAGTGATATCCAACATTAGCTATCCTCCTGTTCCTCACCTGTGGCTAATGAAGACTAGACTAGTTGGGACCTGTTGGGTCCCATGTTCACACTGGGACCCAACAGTTTGGGGTGGGGGCTTTCTGTAGTGCCAGTATGGGTGTTGTTGGCCGAAGGGACTGGTTTCCAGACTGCTTGTATGGACATTGTGGGCCGAATGGATTGTTGGGCTGGCAGCTCAGTCATTCAGGCCTGGTGGGTTGACTGCTCAGTCACTCAGGCCTGGTGAGCTGGAAGCTCAGTCACTCAGGCCTAGTGGGCTGACAGCTCACTCAGGTCTGGTAGCTCAGTCACTCAGGCCTGGTGGGTTGACTGCTCAGTCACTCAGGCCTGGTGAGCTGGAAGCTCAGTCACTCAGGCCTAGTGGGCTGACAGCTCACTCAGCTCACTCAGGTCTGGTGGGCTGGCAGCTCAGTCACTCGGGCCTGGTGGGCTGGCTGCTCTGTCACTCAGGCCTGGTGGGCTGGCAGCTCAGTCACTCAGGCCTGGTGGGCTGGCAGCTCAGTCACTCAGGCCTGGTGGGCTGGCAGCTCAGAAACTGCCAGAAATTCTGCCCAAAACAGGTGAGAGATTCTGTGAGAGAGAAGGGGGAGAGGGCGGAGAATCAATTTTAGACATTTTTCATATTTTTCTGCAGATCACACCAATGAAGGAGGAAAGTCTATCCTGGCCTGGATCTCACAGAGAGCCAATGAAGGGAAGGAGAAAAATATTGGGGTGAGGTTTAATACTTGCAGGGGGAATACTTACTGATGGGCCGAAGGGACTCCTCCTGGGCTAGTACAGGCCTGATGGGCAGAAGAAGCTCTTTGAAAAAAAAAAAGCCCCTTCTGAGTGAAATCTCAGTGAAAGGCACTTTTTCTGGACTTTTCCTGGCCTGGCAGGTGCCTTTTGGGCCAAAATGCTTCTCCTGGGCAAATATGGGCACTTTGGGCAAAATGGACTGGTTTCCCGCCTAATAGGGGCCTTGTGGGCCGAAATTAGAGTTTGAGGCAGGCCAAACAACTCATTTCATTTCAATTTCCATTGCAGTTGCAAGCACAGGGCAGGCCAAACAACTCATTGAATTTTCATTTCATTCCCTTTTCCATTGCAGTTTCAAGCACAGGGCAGGCCAAACAGCTCATTGCATTTTCATTTCATTGCCATTTCCATTGCAGTTTCAAGCACAGGGATGGCCAAACAACTCATTGCATTTTCATTTCATTTCCATTTCCATTGCACTTTCAAGCACAGGGCAGGCCAAACAGCTCATTGCATTTCCATTTTCATTGCAGTTTCAAGCACAGGGGAGTCCAAACAGCTCATTGGATTTTCATTTAATTTCCATTTCCATGACAGTTTCAAGCACAGGGCAGACCAAACAGCTCATTGCATTTTCATTTCATTCCCATTTCCATTGCAGTTTCAAGCATAGGGCAGGACAAACAGCTCATTGCATTCTCATTTCATTTCCATTTCCATTGCAGTTTCAAGCATAAGGCAGGCCTAACAACTCATTGGATTTTCATTTCATTTCCATTTCCATGACAGTTTCAAACGCAGGGCAGACCAAACAGCTCGTTGCAATTTCATTTAATTTCCATTTCCATTGCAGTTTCAAGCACAGGGCAGGCCAAACATCTCATTTCATTTTCATTAAGTGGTAACAAATCATTTATTGCAAGTACATTGCAGACTCACAGTTCAGTTGATTCACAGCTTATAATCACAGACGTGGCTTCTCCCTTGCGATCTTCCAGTGATCCAGTGACTGACTCACATCCAGGCATAGAAACATAGAAACATAGAAATTAGGTGCAGGAGTAGGCCATTCGGCCCTTCGAGCCTGCACCGCCATTCAATATGATCATGGCTGATCATCCAACTCAGTATCCCGTACCTGCCTTCTCTCCATACCCCCTGATCCCCTTAGCCACAAGGGCCACATCTAACTCCCTCTTAAATATAGCCAATGAACTGGCCTCAACTACCCTCTGTGGCAGAGAGTTCCAGAGATTCACCACTCTCTGCGTGAAAAAAGTTCTTCTCATCTCCGTTTTAAAGGATTTCCCCTTTATCCTTAAGTTTCCCCTTTATCCTTAAGGGGTTTTATAGTCCTGCCCCCACCCGGAAGGGGCATTACCTTCATCATGGCAATTGACAGGCGAGAAGACCAATCAGCTGATCTCAAGATTTTTTAAACACTCATAACTATTTTATTTATCATCGACGGAAAAATCCTCGGGGTTGTCTCAGCAGAGGAGGTTTATAAGTAAGATGGCCAAAAATCATAGCGATATAGGTTAGCATCTTTTCTAAAATCAATATGCAGCGCAAACAGGAAGTGGTCAAGGTGAGACTTTTAGCTATATAGATATTTTTAAGAAGTTTTTAAAGCCCTACTAGTATCCTCAGGGAATTATTCACCCTTATGCATTTCATGCTCTCCAACACCTCCTTCTTTGTAATGTTGATATGTTCAGAGCATATCATTGTTTCCTTCTTTCCCTGAATTCAAGAGCTTTTATACAGAGAAAATATATTAATTTATAACCTTACCCATTTCAAGCACTTCCACATAAATCATTTAATAGTCAACAGGACAAAGTCCTGCTCTGATGTTGGATGACCTTATGACTATATTTACTTAATTACTTGATGTAAATTCCTCAGTTGGCATGGTGGAATTCTAAGTGATGCAACTGGGGGGTTTTGGTTCTATATAAGTTCATAAGGTCATAAGGAATAGGAATAGAATTAGGCCAAAGGTACACAAAAAGAAACTCAGCGGGTGCAGAAACTCAGCGGGTGCAGAAGCATCTATGGAGCGAAGGAAATAGGCAACGTTTCGGGCCAAAATCTTTCTTCAGACTGATGAGGGGGCGGGGGGGGGGGGGGGAAAAAGAAAGGAAAAAGGAGGAGGAGGAGCCCGAGTGTTGAGGGAGAGCTAGGAAGGGGAGGAGACAGCAAGGGCTAACAGAATTGTGAGAATTCAATGTTCATGCCACCAGGATGCAGACTCCCCAAGCAGAATATGAGGTGCTGTTCCTCCAATTTCTGGTGTTGCTCACTCTGGCCGTGGAGGAGGCCCAGGATAGAATTAGGCCATTCGGCCAATCAAGTCTACTCCAACATTCAATCATTGCTGATCTCCCATCTGACCCCATTCTCCTGCCTTCTCCCCATAACCTGTGACACCTGAACTAATCAAGAATATATCTATCTCTGCCTTAAAAATATCCACTGACTCGGCCTCCACTCCCTTCCGTGGAGAAGAATTCTACATATTCACCGCCCTCTGACTAAAGAACTTTCTCCACTTCTCCTTCTTAAAAGAACATCCTTTAATTCTGAGGCTTTGACCTCTAGTCCTAGACTCTCTCATTAGTGGAAACATCCTCTCCCCATCCACTCTATCCAAGCCTTTCACTATTCTTTATGTTTCAATGAGGTCCCCCCTCATTCTTATACACTCCAGCGAGTACAGGCCCAGTGCTAACAAACACTCATCGTAGGTTAAGCTACTCATTCCTGGGATCATTCTTGTATCCCTCCTCTGGACCCGCTCCAGAGCCACCACATCCTTCCTCAGGTATGGTGCCCAAAATTGCTCACAATATTCCAAATGCGACCTTACCAGCGCCTTATAGAGCCTCAACATTACATCCCTGTTTTTGTATACAAGCCGCCTTGAAATAAATGCTAGCATTGAGTTTGCTTTCATTACGACCAAAAGTAGGACTTCCTACCTAGAAAGATTACTTAGAAATACAAATCACTTTATCAGAATCAGAATCAGAATCACACTTTATTCGCCAAGTATGTTTTGCAACATACGAGGAATTTCATTGGCCAGGTCAGTCATATAATTAAAAGTAACAGAACACTCAAAAACATATTTTAACATGAACATCCACCACAGTGACTCCTACACATTCCTCATTGTGATGGAAGGCGAAATAAAGTTCAAGTCCTTCCCTTAGTTCTTCCTCGGTCGTGGGCCTCGAGCCCCCATTCACGGGCCGGCGGCAATCGGGCCGTACGTGTCGAGGTGATCCGCTCCTGCATCGGGGGGGAATGTCATATGATAGTCCGCAGAGCCCGGAGAATGTGAACCGAAAATTGATCACATCTCCGGGAAGGTAAGAACCTGAAAAAAAAGTTTCCCCTGATCCCCTCCTCCCTCCCCCCACATAAAACAAACTGAAGAACATTAAAACAAAACTTATAACTAAAAAATAACAAAAGAGTGAAAAGACAAACAGACTGCCGGCAAGGCTGCCATCTCCCCGGCGCCCCTGTTTAGCTTAGTTTAGAGACACAGCGCGGAAACATGCCTTTCAGGCCACCAGGTTTGCGCCGACCAGCGATCCCCGAAACACTGACAAAATCATGAGAAGAATAGATTGGGTAGATGCACAGAGTCTCTTGCCCAGAGTAGGGGAATCGAGGACCAAAGGACATGGGATCAAAGTGAAGGGGAAAGGATTTAATCGGAATCCGAGCGGTAACTTTTTCAAAGGGTGGTGGGTGTATGGAAGAAGCTGCCAGAGGAGGTAGTTGAGGCTGGGACTACCCCATTGTTTAAGAAACAGTTAGACCGTTACATGGATATGAGAGGTTTGGAGGGATAAGGACCAAAAGCAAGCAAGTGGGACTAATGTAGCTGGGACATTATTGGCCGGTGTGGGCAAGTTGAGCCGAAGGGCCTGTTTGCACGCTGTATCACTCGCTATGATGCTATGTCTGATGCTATCCTCCTCACACCAGGGTCAATTTACAGCTCTTTTTACTGAAAGATATTGTCAAACATTAAAGCTCACATGAAAGATTGCATAGCCTATTGTGATCACTGATGCTGCTACTGCAATAGTCCTCAAGGGTCTCACTTCGTATCTCAGTCTGTCTAATTTTATTTGCATCTTCAGTATTTCTGCCCACATCCTTCATGACTCATTAAGACAAATAGGAATGCAGTAAAAAACTAAATTTACAGTGTGCACAATAGAATAAGTATCAAAGAATCAGTAGTGGGAGTATGCCCTTTGGACACTTGCACCTTATGAGCCTGTCCCACAGGTGATTTTTTGGTGACTGTCATAGTCGCAGCAGGTCACTGAAAACCCGGCAACTGGACCCCCCTACGACAATGTCTACAACAACTTACCCGGAGGAGGAAAAGAAGGGGAGAGGAAGTCGGGGGGGGGGGGGAGAGGATGAGAGAGAGGAGACAAGAGGAGGGGGAGGGGGGGGGAGAGGGGGGGGGGGAGAGGGGGGGGGGGAGGGAGAGGGGGGGGGGGAAGGAGGGAGAGGGGGGGAGGGAGGGGGGGAGGGAGGGAGAGAGGGAGAGAGAGGGAGAGAGGGAGAGAAGGAGGGGGGGAGAGGGGGGGAGGGGGGGGAGGGGGGGAGGGGGAGGGAGGGGGGGGGGGAGGGGAGGGGGAGGGGGGGGGGGAGGAGGGGGGGGGAGGGGGGGAGGGGGGGGGGAGGGGGGGGGGGAGGGGGGGGGGGGGGGGGGGAGGGAGGGGGGGGGGGGGAGGAGAGGGGAAGGGGGGGGGGGGGGGAGGGGGGGGGGGAGAGGGGGGGGGAGAGTGCCTTTTTACTGCAACCCAAACCCAACAACCATTTGCAGGCAGTGCTTTTTTACCTCTAACCATATTTTCATTTTCAAACCAAATTAAGGGTACTCACAGTGCTGTAGACATTTGTCAGTGTCATTCAGAGCTCTGTTTGAGGCACACCACTTGCAGAGACTGATTGAGGCACACCACTTGCAGAGACTGATTGAGGCACACCACTTCCTGGTTTTATAGTCCCTCCCCCCCTGCTGCCAGCGGGGGCAGCAGAGAGAATGGAGAATTTTGTAAAATCATTAATATATCTGTCATATTTTATCGACGGGAAAAATCCTCGGCACACATACGGCGGAGGGGGGCTCTGAGCGAGGTGGCCAAAAATGACGGCCGTAGGTGGCGGCGTTCTCTCGGAAATCGCAGCACAGATCGCCAAAACCGGTCAAGAACAGAGTTTTAGTAATATAGATAGATGGCTGAACTTTTACCACAGTACCACACTCCCAAACTAACATCCAAGATCGTGGAACAGTGTAACATAGGAACAGGCCCTTTGGCCCACAATATCTGTTTTAAATTTGATGACAACTGAAACTAATTTCCTCTGCCTGCATATTATCCTCATTCCCTTCATTCCATGCATATTCAGGTAACAGTATAAAAGCCACAAATTCCACAATCATATCTGATTCCACCACCAACCCTGGTAGCACATTTCAGACTGCCTATGTGTAAACAAACTTGCCCATGCATGGTTTTTAAACTTTTCTCCTCAGACCTTAATACAATGCCCTCTAGTCTTTGACATTTTCACCCTGGAGAAAAGATCTTTCTATCATATCCAGGCCCTCATTATTTTATGTACTTCTCTCAGGTCACCCCTCAGCCATAAATTACAATCCAAGTTTTCCGACCTCTCTTTATAGCTAACACTTTCTAATCCACACAACTACCTGGTAAACCTTTTTTGTACCCTCTCCATAACCTCCTTGTAATGGGGCAATATCACTTGATTTTGGGCATATACTAGGCTAAGTGGGACCGGTTGGATCCCAGTCACACAGGAGGCCTGGTCTCCCCAACATTCCCCAAAGCAATATTCCACCACTCTCCTGTTCCCCCAACTCAATCGTTCCCCCAAAGCAATATTCCACCACTCACCCATAGCCCCTGACTGCGCAGTCACGGCTCATTTCCCCTCGGCTCACAGCACCCCTCCTTTCCTCTTCATGTGAGGGAGGGGAGGAGGGTGTGCGGTGGGAGGGGAGATGGGGAGTGGGAGTGTGTGTGGGCAGGGGTTGGAGGTGGGGGGTGGGGGGGGAGAGTGCGGTGTGGGGGTGTGGGGAGAGGGGTGAGGAGAGGAGGGGTGTGGGGAGGGGGGGTGTGGGGGGGGGGGGTGTGGATAGGGGGGGGTGAGGGAGGGGGTTTGGGGAAGGGGGCGCGGGGGAAGGGGGGCTGTGGATAGGGGGGGTGTGGGGAAGGGAGGTTGTGGGGGAGGGGGATTGGGAAAGGGGGGTGAGGGGGGGGGAATGTGAGGAATGGGGGTGTGGGGAAGGGGGGAAGCAGTTAAGTGTACCAATAACTATATTTTCTTCATATTTTATATTTCTTCTTATATTTTCTTCTTATACGTATGCACAATATTACAACTATTATTTTATGATCCGTATATCTCCTAGTATATCTCCTATTGCTCTTTACAAATAGCTCTGTCCACATTAATTCTAACTCTGCATCTTGTTGCATCAAGCCAAGATCACATCACCTCTGCAATGATGTTTGTCCCTTATTAATAGTATTTGAAGCATGATGGCTCTCTGCAATATGGACACTGTCCTGGAATACCTGACTTTGTTCATAACGTTTGTGAGGAAACTGATTCTTTTTTTTTTTAAAGATGAAGAAATGCATTGATTGAAGATATGGCTTAACTGGTGTTAGTACCCTGCTTCATCTCATTGCATGCATTATTCAACCTTTGAATAATGCATGCAATAAAACGGACATGGTACCATTGACTATCAGAGGGGACTGTGTAGAGAGGGTGGCGGATTTCCGCTTCCTGGGAATCCATATTGAGGAGGACCTGACGTGGAGCGTGAACACCACTGCGCTGCTGAAAAAGGTCCAGCAGAGACTGCACTTCCTGAGGGTGCTCAGGAAGAATAACATCACTCAGAGACTGCTGCTGTCCTTTTATCGGTGCTCCATTGAGAGCATACTAACATACTGTGTATGCGTGTGGTACACCAGCTGCACAACGGCTCAGAGGAAAGCGCTCCAGAGGGCCATTGACAACGCCCAGAGGATTGTCGGCTGCCCTCTCCTTACCTTGGAGGACTTACACAGTTCCCGCTGCATCAAAAAATCCCAGAGTATCATAAAGGACAATTCCCACTCCGGACACTCCCTGTTTGAACTGTTGCCGTCAGGCAGACGGTACAGATCTACAAGGACAAGGACGAACAGACTAAAAAACAGTTTTTACCCCACTGCTATAAAAGCACTAAATGTAGCCGCCAAGGAACGCAGGGGCGAGACAAACTAAGGGACTGTGGTAACTGTGAAATCGACAGAGCGATGGAGGGTTGGGTGTTTATGCGTGCTATTTTCGTGATATTTATTTAGTTGTTTATCTTTTAATATTTTACCTTGTATGTATCGTTAGCTTTTAGAAATGTTTGAATGGTGCACTGACTGGCTGACATTTTTAAATTTCGTTGTACATGGCTCATGTTACAATGACAATAAAGAAACTATTCTATTCTATTCTTGATCTTGAAGTAAAATTAGCCATTTTTTATTGTCTTGATCAGCAAATAGGCTCTACCACTGTATACATCTAAACAGTGCTGGTGTAACTCAATGGGTCAAGCAGCATCTCATGGGAACATGGATGGGTGACATTCTTTCTTCAGACCAGCATGTTTTTTATAAACCAGCATCTGCGGTTCCATGTGCATCTGTCATTTCACAGTCTCCCATCAGAGCTTATGTCAATTTCCTCTCAAAGCACAATGTGTGTCTGACAACTTATTCACACTGCCTTATTCAATTAATTCACCAGGTTTTAGTTACTTCTTCCTTGCGTTAATCATTTCCCCCACGCATCACTGAATCCTATCAGTCATTTTGCTGATGTTTTGGATCTACATTTATTAACTTTCTTCAGCTTCAGTGCACAAATCTTTTCTTCTCCACCGGTGCAATGTCCATAACATTATGTTATCATTTTCCTGTTCTCTTTCACAAACCAGTGAAAATTGTCAGTTTTTCAATTCTCCAAAAGAAGCTTATTTTATACCTCTGAATTTCCACTTCTTTTCTCATGGCACTTCAGGCATTGTTTGACGTTTTAAACCTCACTGACTCTCACACTTGATTAACAAAGCTGCCTCCAACCATCTGTGCTTCTTCCTTTGTGTCCAATCTTTATCTCCTCTTAATTTTCCCATCATATTTAGTGGATCTCTAACGTTCCATGAGCTAACTATTCCCAAACACGGGGAGTCTTTTTTACCAATGCCTGTGAATATTGTGGACACAAAAAGCTGGAGTAAGTCAACCGTGCAGGCAGCATCTCTGGAGAGAAGGAATGGGTGACGTTTTGGGTCGAGACCTTTCTTCAGAATTGTGAATAATAAGCTAGGAAACAAAAAACAAATATTGTAACTGGCAATCACACTCTCACTTTGGATTTCCTAAGTTCTTCATTAATATCTATTAGGAGCTAGAAGGCTGGTAGAGCTTGGAGGCTTGGAGACCCGGGTTTGATCCTGACCTTGAATGCTGTCTGTGTGGAGTTTGCACATTCTTCCTCTGATTGTCTGCATTTCCTCCGGGTGCTCCGGTTTCCTCCCACATCACAAACACATGCTGCTTTGTAGGTTAATCGGCCTCTATAAATTTTCCCTAGTGTGCAGAAAGTGGATGAGAAAGTGGGATAACACAGAAAGAGTGTGAATGGATCAATGGTTGTCATGGATTTGGTGGGCGGAAGGGCCCGTTTCCATACGGAACCTTTCAATTCAGTTCAATATTTACTACATGCACACCACCTGAAAGTAAATTTTATGGAACTGAATCCATCTTGAAACATCCAGACACATTCCATCACAACTCCTAGAAATTACCTTTATTTAATTAGTAACATAAAGATTAAATAAATCAGACCTCATATCACTTTCATATCATCTCAGAACATAGAAGGAGGCCATCCAAACTATTCTCCAACTTATTTCCGTATAACCTATTCTCCCTCATATGCCTATCGATTCCCATCTGATTCCCCCAATACCAACCTACACTCAAGAGTAATTTACAATAGACAACTAGCCTACCAGCACATCTTTGGGATGTGGGAGGAAAGTAGTGCACCTGGAGACAATTTGTTCAGTTACAGGGAGAGGACAAACTCCATGCTCAGTTTAGTTTTCAGTTCAGTTTAGTTTACCGAGTACCGGGGCACAGTGAAAGGCTTTTGTTGCGTGCTAAGGGGGCTGTCCCACTTGGGCGACCTAATTAGCGAGTTTAGAAGAGTTTGAAAAAATGACATGTTGAAGACCCCCTTCGACTACGTAGAAGACATCCTTCAACCTCCTTCGACTATGTTGAAGACTAGCTTCGACTAGCTATGACTAGCTACGACTAACTTTAGGAAAATTGGACACAGAATAGTGGAGAGTGAAGACGACCACCTTCGATCTCCTTCGACCTCCCTTCGACCTTCCTTCGACTATGATGAAGACTATCTACGACTACCTTCGACTACCTTAGACTACCCTCAATTACCTACGACTAACATGCTGACCTACTATGACTTACTACTACCTACTATGACTAAACCTACGAGTAAAAAAAGTAAAAGTAGAAGTCGGCCAAAATCTGGGCGTACACATTGTCTAGCGCCAACACCGGGTGTGGCGCAGTGGATGCAGCAGGGCACAAGGCGGTCGCTTCCAGCGTAGAAGCGTGGACAGGTGTTGCCCTCTCATGTCAACCGAGAGTGATTGCGCCGTTCGGAAATCCACGCCTAGCAATGGCAGGGATACGTCCGCCATGGTAAACGGCCAGGTAAAGTGGCAAGCGCCAAAGATCAGGGGTATGGTGCAGACGCCATACGTCCCTATGGAACTGCCATTCGCGGCTGTCAACGAGGGCCCCCACTTACCAGCACGCATGTCCATCCCGGATGGGAGCACAATGCTGACCTGCCCTCGTATCCACCAAGAATCTTTGGCCTAGGTGATTACTGGCGGCCGGCCCCAGCTTTTCCTGGAAACGAACAGGGTGGGCAGCAGTGGCGGGTCACTGAACCCCACGCTGATGGTAGAAGCACCACGCTCCTCTACCGTCTTCTCCGGTAAACTCTGGAGACTCAGCGGAGTCCCTAGTGGGCATGGCCCCAGGCCGCTGCACCACTGTGGACATCCGATCCAGCGCGCCCACATCCTGCCGCCTGGCCAACCACAGCTCATCGGCGTGCTCCACTAGTGCCAGGGTATCCTCAAAACTCACTCCTGCGAGGAGTGCGCAGATGTCGTCCAGCAAATGCAGCAGGAACGCATATTCAACCAACATGCAGGGCTGGTGGCCGTCCATGAACATGAGCATCTTGCCCATTAGGGCCCATGGCTTCTAGTCACCAAGCCCGCCCATGTTGACGATCCGTGCTGCTCACTCAAGATGACTGAGACCGAAGGTGCGTAGAAGCAGCGCCTTGAGGCCTTCATACTTATTGGCTGCCGGCAGATTGCGCAGGTAAGGGATTACCCGACTGGTCGTTTCCTGGTCGGGCACGCCGACCACGTAATAAAAGCGTGTCTCGTCAGCCGTGATCCCGCGAATATGAAACTGCGCCTCGGCTTGCGAATATGAAACTGCGCCTATTCCTGCGGCTGAGTGGTCCAGAAAGTCGTCAGCTTCAGGGCGACCATATTGAGTTGGGCCTGGTTGGCGGCAACGGCAGGTTGTGCGTTGGCAATGTGCATCCTGCTCTCCATAATTGATATTTTGAACGTCGGTGGGTCACCATATGTAGCGGGACATGAAGTTTACCGGCGAAGAATGAGGCGGGACACGGAGTTTGTCCAAACCAATAATTCTTTAATTTACTACCAACGACTCCCTACTAACCCCATGGGTGTGTGTGAGATCCTGACCTTAAATACTCCCAGGGGAGCCTGTGACCAGCCCGTGACCTCCACCTCCCGTCACCGAGACACGTGACCCACCTCAGAGCCGAAGGTTCGCACTGCGCATGGCTCACCACCAGGGGCCGCCACACCTAATTCAATTGTAAAAGTCAATCCCCTCAAGAGGTAATTAATATTATGTAATCACAAGGTAGTTTACAGAAAAATGCTAATTAGTATGAACCTTGCAAATTAGTAATTGATAATAAATTCTCAAGGCTGCCCAGTCCTATTTCATTGGAAATACATCATCATGAATCATAGTGTTCTCACCTCTTAGACATAAAAGCCTTTTTCAACGGAATCTTAAAATGCACATCAAATACAAAACATGTCTCAAGTTTTTTTCTGTTCTTGTAACTGTAGACAACTTAATCATTGTAGACTAATCAGTTTAATTGTGTTTTGTTCAATGTGGCAAATACAGACTGGTGGAAAATGCTCCGGACATATTACAATCAATGAGTCCATACCAATACACATGCTTCAATATTGCTTCTCTTCAGGCTGCTCCATCTGGTATGAACACGAAGGAGACAGTTATCCAACTAAATATTTTGTCCTACTTTTTATTGTTCTGGATTATATGTTTAATTTCTACAAGTCAGGAAACTCTATTGCATTATAGTTCTAAATATAGCCTCTAAAAATTGAGATGTTTTCAATTCTGAACCAATCTAGCATTCGTCACGTGCATACCACTTTCTATGTGATCTGAATGCTACCCAGGTCCATACCATTCACTGTGAAGGCCCTGCCTTAGTATGACTTCCCAAAATGCAACACTTTGCACTTATCTACAGTAAACTCCATTATCCATCCCTCAGCCCACTTGCCCAGCTGAACAGGATCCTGCTGTGATGCTCTGAAAACCATCTTCACTGTCTACCTGCAAACTTACTAATCATTCCTTGTACATTATCATCCAAATCGTTGATAAGAATCACAAACAGCAATGGCCCCAGCATCGATCTATGAGGCACACCGCTTAGTCACAGGTCACTTGTTTAAAAAAAACCTCCTCTGCTTCCTTCCATGAAGCCCATTCTGTGTCCAGTTAGCCACCTTTCCTTGCATCCCATTTGATCAGATTTTGAAAGCATCCTACCATGAGGTACCTCAAGAGGCAAGAGTGTTTTATTGCCATATGTCCAAGATAGAACAATGAAATTTTTACTTGCAGCAGCAAAACAGAATATGTAAACATAGGGCACTGTAAACAATATAATAAATGAGTAAAAAGTTTGACGTGTGTGTATGTGCAATAATAACAATAATAGTCTATGTAGTTCAGGGCTGAATGGAGGTGGTAGTGTTTAATAGTCCGAGGGCTGTAGGGAAGTAGCTGGACTTTACAGTTTTTAGGCTCCTGTACCTTCTTTCTGATAGCAGGGGTGGCGCCATAGAGTGTGCCAGCCTCGCCTGCAGCTGTTCGTCTTTTTTTTTAATTTTTAGTTTGTTAAAAAGTTTTGTTCTGGAGGCCTTTTAGTCTTTTTATGTGGGGGTTGGGGGGGTGGGGGGAGGGGGAAACTGTTTTTTCCCTACCTGGGTGAGGATATGTCCTTCCTCCGAGCCGCATCTTAGCCCCCTCCTCGCGGCCTACCATTCTGATTGGCGCGGCCTTTCCTGCCGGAGCTTCGAGCTGCAGCTTCAGCACTGAAGTACCATCGCGGAGCGGGGCGATGCCTTACCTGGGTCACCGTGTTGGAGCTTCCAGCCGCAGGCAGTGCTGTGGAGCCTGGGATCTTTCACCGAGATCACCGGTGTTCGAGCTCCAGCCAGTGTGGCCTGCGGTCTCTGGTAGCAAGCGGCCGTTTCGGAGCTTCAAGCCGCTGAGAGCGTTCTTCTGACGCCGGAGTTCCATCATTCCGGCGAGAGGGCCGTAGCAGCGACTGCAAAGGCCTCAATATGCCCCGTCCACGGGTGAACATGGAGGATGTGGACTGTACTTTGCTGCCTTCCCTCACAGTGGGAAACGTTGATCACGCTGTGAGGGGATGTTTTTTATGTTTAATGTTAAATTCTATAATGTTGTGTTAATTTTTATATTTCACTACACCAATTGGTGTGTGTGACAATAAATGTCCTTTGTCCTTTGTGTAGGTCTCTGATGATGCTGGCTGCCTTTTTGAGGCAGCGACTCCTATAGATCCCTTCGATGGTGGGGTCAGAGCCCATGATGAACTGGGCAATGCTCACAACTTTTTGCAGTCTTCTTCACTCCTGGGCATTCAAATTGCCAATCCAGGCCGTGATGCAACCAGTCAATATGCTCTCTACTGTACACCTGTAGAGGTTCAAGAGAATCCTCTTTGACATACCAAATCCCCCGCAATCTTCTCAGGAGGTGAAGGCGTCAATCGGCTTCCTTTATAATTGCATCTGTGTGCTGGGTCCAGGAAAGATCTTCAAAAATATGCACGCCCAGGAATTTGAAGATTTTGACTTTCTCCATCGTCGTCCTGTCGATGGAGACATGTTTGGGGACAGCGCCTGTGGCCTTGCTCTCGTCAACCTGATTGTTTCATGTAATTCCTGAATGTTTTAGCATAACCATAGCAGGTCAGGCTGTATCTGTGAGGAGAAATAGATTTAAGGTTCCATATTCGTGAGCATCTAACTCAACATACTCCCAGAACTTATAGAAGAATTCTTTATTGTATGGAGTCATTTCCATTCAGTTGCTAGACATACAAAAGGCATCAATAGTGCTCTTTGGCACTGAGAAATGACACTCTGTTTCCTTTAATAATCAAATTACCTTTGTTGAGGACATACAGTATTTATAGCTCTGTCCCACAGTACGAGTTCATTCCAAGAGCTCTCCCGAGTTAAAAAAAATCAAACTCACGGTAAGCCCAGAGAATGAACGTAGCGAGCACGTCGACGCTCGGGGACGTCCCTTAGCGCTAACGGCAGGTACTCGGGAAGAATCGCTAATGGCAGGTAAGCGCGGGAAGACTCGTGAAGATTTTTCAACATGATGAAAAATGTCCACGAGAGCCTCGAGTACCAACGATTGGCCTTTACTGTAAATCTCCAAGTTCGAATCAGAGCAAACTTGGGAGAACTCTTGGAATGAACTCATACCGTGGGACAGGGGTTTTAGGCTGTGCTGTGATACTGTGGGCAGTGGGGTGAATAGTGCACCAGTTAGGTACACATCCCTACCTAACAGAGGTAGAGGGTGGAAAAAAAAGACAAATGCACAAGAGATCTTGGACCTTAAAAATGTACTTCAGATATCAATTGTTATAATAAAAATCATGAGATTACTATATGAAATGGTGAAGATGATAATTACTATGTTTGTTTGGTAATGCTCTTGTGCCTCGGTATATTTTAAAGGCACATAACATATTATTGCTGATGCTGCGATTAAATAATTGCCTGAAATCCTCTGGCTTCCCACACATCTTTGCTATGTTATACGCCTTCTCTTGTATTTTCATACTGTCCTTGGGGGAAGGGTTGACAAATTGGGAGTATAAGGATGGAGTTAAAGGGGAAGAGAGTACAGGAAAAGTTACGAAAGGAGCGCAGAAGGTTAAGGGGGGGGACCTGATAGAGGTCTTTAAAATGATGAGAGGGATAGACAGAGTTGATGTGGACAAGCTTTTCCCTTTGAGAATAGGGAAGATTCAAACAAGAGGACATGACTTCAGAATTAAGGGACAGAAGTTTAGGGGTAATATGAGGGGGAACTTCTTTACTCAGAGAGTGGTAGCGGTGTGGAATGAGCTTCCAGTGGAAGTGGTGGAGGCAGGTTCATTGGTATCATTTAAAAATAAATTGGATAGGCATATGGATGAGAAGGGAATGGAGGGTTATGGTATGAGTGCAGGCAGGTGGGACTAAGGGGAAAAAAAAAAAATGTTCGGCACGGACTTGTAGGGCCGAGATGGCCTGTTTCCGTGCTGTAATTGTTATATGGTTATATGTTATATGGAAAGACAACCTGAATTAATGGGAAGGAAAGCTCAAGAAGGAATAAGAGAGTAAGGTCAGATGAAATAGGAATCAATATGATGAGGGGATGTGAATACCGAATTTAAAGTGTTATATTTGAATGCACGAAGTATAAGAAATAAAGTGGATGAGCTTGAGGCTCTGTTAGAAATTGGTAGGTATGATGTTGTGGGAATTGCAGAGACATGGCTACAAGAGGATTGGAGCTGGGAACTGAATATTCAGGGGTATACCTCCTATCGAAACGACAGACAGGTGGGAAGAGGGGGTGGGGTAGCTCTGTTGGTGAGGAATGAAATTCAGTCCCTTGTGAGGGGTGACAGAATCAGGAGATATAGAGCCAGTATGGATAGAACTGAGGAATTGGAGATCCACAGGGCCCCAAGCAGTAGCCTGGATATAGGGTGCAAGTTGAATCAAGAGTTAAAATTGGCATATCATAAAGGTAATGCTACAGTGGTTATGGGAGATTTCAACATGCAGGTAGACTGGGAAAATCAGGTTGGTACTGGACTCCAAGAAAGGGAGTTTGTGTAGTGCCTCTGAGATGGATTCTCAGAGCAGCTTGTACTGGAGCCTACCAGGGAGAAGGCAATTCTGGATTTAGTGTTGTGTAATAAACCGGATTTGATAAGGGGGAACTCGAGGTAAAAGAGCCATTAGGAGATAATAATGACCACAATATGATAAGTTTTCATCTACAATTTGGAGGGAGAAGGGAAAATCGGAAGTGTCAGTACAGGTATTACAGTTGAGCAAAGGGGACTATGGAGCTAGCCAAAGTCACAAAGTTTCAAAGCTTCCTCTTGGGGCTAGCGGAATCAAGGGGTGGGGAGAAGGCAGGAACGGGTTACAGATTGTGGATGATCAACCATGATCACATGGAATGGTGATGCTGGCTCGAAGGGCCCAATGGCCTACTCCTGCACCTATTGTCTATGGATCTATGTATCTATGAATGTGTTAAAATAATAGATTCAAAAAAGTGCATCCTTCGAGCATTTTGCTGGGCCAGAGGGGAGAGGAGCACTGACATGCTGCAATGTAATTGCTGCAGGCGAAGGAGAGAGAAAAATATGGGAACATTAACAAAGTCAGCAAGGGAATTGCTTGTGTCGTGTTCTCACTGCTGCTAAAACAGATGCGAGCAGGGGTTTGCATGTTTTTGTGTAATTCTATTCAATTGAATGGATTTAAAACAGCCAGATGTATTAAGTTCAATTGCTCAGAGGCCACACCGTGCAATTGACTCAGTCTTGTTGCAGCTAAATAACTGTGTACAAATGCTCAATTCTATAATTTAGGAGTCCAGTTGGGATGTACTGCTGTTCTAGCCTCTTTGAGCATAGAAACAGGATATTCAGCTGGGCTCCGCTCCGACTCCGTACACTCATTAATACGAATTCTACACTAATACCACTTTATTTTCCCCTCATTTCTATCCATTCCTCACAGGTTTAGAGATACAGCATAGAAAAGGCCCCTCGCTTTACCGAGTCCCCGCCGACATGCGATCCACGTACACTATCCTACACAACAGGGACAATTTATAATCTTTTACCGAAGCCAATTAACCTACAAACCCGTATGTCTTTGTGAAGTGGGTGGACACAGGAAAACCCACGTGGTCACGGGGAGAACGTACAAACTCAGTACAAACAGCACACATAGTCAAGATTGAACCCGGGTCTCTGGCACTGTAAAGGGACTGTCCCACTGAGGCTATTTTTCAGGCGACTGCAGGCGACTGTCAAGTCGTAGCCAGCCGCTGAAAAACCGGTGACTGGAACGATTACTGGAACGGAGACTGTCAGAGTGGAACACCTACACACATTGCTTCCTTCACCAGCTAGTTATGCAGGCGGGGGACAGGGCAAGCGGGAGGGAGCGCTTTCTGAGTGAAATTCATCGTGGTGCAAAGCCAATGAACCGCGATGAACAGGAAGGTTGGCGTTGTAATTAAGACGGTGAAAACACATTGTGCGGGAAGGGTCACGTAAGTCTTTTAAACAGAGGGGGGGGGGGAAGAAGGGGAGATGGGGTGGGAAGCTGAAGGAGTGGAGACAACTTTTAAGAAGCCAGAGATACAAAGCTGTGAGGCTCGGCAGATATTAACATTACCGGTCGGCCTTGGTTCTGAAAGTTACTGCTTACGTTTTTTTTCTCAATGAGCCATTGAAATTCACCGGCTACCACCTACGACCTCCTGGCGACCCACTACCACTGCACCTATGGCACGATAATTCTCGCTACTCTCCATGGCGGCTTCATTCTGGTCGCAACGTTGAAAAATTAGCGGCGACCAGAATGAAGCCGCAACTTGTTCCGGGAATGCGGGAACTACTCACGACCATAATGGCGACTCCCCGGCAACCACCCGCGCGCGAACATGTGGCAACCGCACCTTCTCCTGTAGTCACCTAAAAAGTTGCTTCAGTGGGACAGGCCCATAAGGCAGCAACTCCACCGTTGCACCACCGGTACGGCCCCAACAACTTACCAACATACCAGATTAACTTTACAGTAGTTAGTTAACACACCAACCTGCTTGTCTTTGGAAAGTGGAAAGAAACAGGAGGAGGCTCACATGGTCCGTGAAGGGAGAACATGCAAGCACCGCACTGCGGGTTGGGATTGAACCCGAGCAGTTAGAATTATGAGTAAGAGAGGTGCAGCATTAGGGAGATGCCCTCTCTCTGTAGGGACCCAGCAGCTGCCCAGACACACTCAGAGATAATAATGGGTGTTGATAGCAGTGGCAAGGAATCAAACCCTGTCCGCAAAACAATGTCACGTTAAATTCAGACTGCATGCATTTCGAATCTCAGACTCAGAAGGTTAGACTCCACATAAGTTTCTGACTGAAGCTTTGAATGCAAATTCCCATTTCCATTCTGAGCCCCAGATATTGCTCAATTCACCACACACCATAACTCACCAATGTATAACCTTCATCATTCCAGACTCATATCAAGATTCATATGCTTAACTTCACCCTAACACATTGAGTGCTATTCCCAGCCTCACTCAGACATGGTGCACATTACTTGTTATTTAAGCAAGGCCCATCACATCACATCCACACGCATAAGCTAAGATCAAGGTAGTGCATTTTTTGAAGTCGGTTTTTGTAGTAAAAGACATCTGTTCTTATTAGAACAGTACGCAATACCCTGAGGATTAGCGTGAAGGACCTCAGCGAGGGCATGCCCTTCAGCCGAGACACGTTTGTAAAGAAGGTCTTGCTGGAGACCTGCAAGTTTGAGCCCAGAGATATCTACTGCCTCCAGGACTTCCCGGGTAATGGATATTTCGATGTCACCTTTGTACTTCCGACGGGATGGCAAAAGTTTATGAAAGATCTGCAGGAGAAGGGGAACGAAGCTCCGATGTCCTTACTAAAGGTACAGCCGCTCTTCACCCTCCCAAACCAAAAAGAAAGGACGATCACGGTGCACATGTTCAACCCACATGTGCCCGTAGTGGATGTCCTCACCTTCCTTGCTCGCTACGTCGACGGAGCAGGGAACTGCGTGGACGTAAAGGACCTGCATGGGATTTGGACAAGCAAGAGGCAGGTCAAAGTAAAGCTGAGGATGGACAAGGAAGGAGCTCTCCTCCACCCTCCCTCGGTTTTCGCAATTGGAGGGAACAGAGGCTACCTGAGTTACGTGGGGCAGCCCAGACTATGCAGAAAATGTAACAAACCTGGGCATGTGGTGGCCCAATGCACTGCAGTGGTCTGCAAAAACTGTAAAACGGAGGGCCACGAGACCAAAGACTGCCAGGCCAGCAAGAACTGCAACCTGTGTGGGGAGGGAGGCCACCTTTACAGGGCCTGCCCAAAAAGAGCCTGCTCATACGCACAGGCAACAAGAGGGGCGGTTTCCAGCACCCCCAGGGCAGGTGAGACACCCACTACCACTGCCAAGCCCCCAGCAGAAAGGGGAAATAGGGATGAGGACAGCCCAACCACCTCGAGCCCTCAAGTGCCAGAAGAACACCAGCACCAAGCCCAGGAGGGAGAGTCAATGGAGGAGGAGGAGGGAGGAGAGCAGAATTGGACGATGGTGAGGCATGGAAAACACCAGAAGGGTCACAAGGAGCAGAGGCCAGAAGGGGTTGGCAAGCGCAAAAAAACCCCCAAAAAACGGTCTCTCTCCCTGACGGAAGGCAGCAACCTCTCCTCGTCGGAGGATGAGGCAACCGGGAAACCCCACAAGAAGAAAACCGGGGAGGAAAGGAGAAGGTCCATGCCGATTGTTCACCTGCACCAGGAGATCGAGAGCAGAGCAGTGGTCGAGGGGTCCCAGCCCCAGGACATCGGGAGCAGAGCAGCGGTCGAGGGGCTCCAGCCCCAGGACATCGGGAGCAGTACAGCAGCCGTTGGGCCCCAGGCCCTGGAGACCGGGATCATCGCAGCAGTCGGTGGGGCCAAGCTCCAGGGCATCGGGAGCAGTGCAGTGGCCGTTGGGCCCCAGCTCCGGGAAACCGGGAGCATTGTAGAGGCCAATGGGCCCCAGCTCCGGGCAACCGGGAGCTTTGTAGCGGCCGATGGGCCCCAGCTCCGGGCAACCGGGAGCAGTGCAGCGGCCAATGGGCCCCAGCTCCGGGCAACCGGGAGCAGTAAGTTAGTCACCGTGCCCCAGCCACGAGAGACGGGGGAAGCGGCGCACCCAGAAGGGGGTAAAACGAGCAGCCCCCCCCCAACGACACCTCTGGTTACGACACAGGAAACCCAACTCGTTGAGGAGGGCGGGTACCTGAGCCCAGGACAGGTGCGCCAATTCACTGAAGCGGTGGGCATGAGGGAACATGAAAGTGGTCAGTGACTCTAATGGAGCTGAAACTGGCATCCTTAAACGTGCGCAGTGTGAAGAGCACTGCGCGATGTGTTAATGCCTTACAGTACCTGGCCAAGGTCAAGGCAGATGTGACTTTTCTGCAAGAGTGCGGGTTGCCACACCTCCGCTGCTATCGGAGGTGGTCGCGATGGTGGCCCCACGGACTGTCGGTGTGGTCGGGGGGCAATGACTGTCGTGCTTCCGGCCTGGGGATCTTGCTGCGGGGAGGGAACTTCGCCATCACTGAGGTCAGGGAGGTGGTTGCGGGGCGTCTCCTCGTGGTGGATGTTATGTACCGTGGTTCTCCGCTCCGGCTGATAAATGTGTATGCCCCACCCGTGCGGAGCGAGCGGCTGGCCGTTCTCCAGCAGCTCCCAGTGCTGTTGGCCACGTCCCGGCAGCTCGTTCTGGCCGGTGACTTCAACTGCATCATTGATGCGGCTGGACGATCCGGCAGTGCCGACAACAGACTGGACATCACGTCCAAGTTCCTGATGGAAACGGTAAAAGACGCAAAGCTGCACGACGCCTTCAGCGACCCTGCAGGCGGGTCACAGCCGCGGTTCACCTGGTCGAGATCGGACGGTTCAGCCCGATCCCGGATAGACTTCGTCTTCACCACGAAGGCCGTCACGGTGAGACACACCGACCTCACGCCGGTGTTCTTCTCTGACCACTGCCTCCTTCAGGCTTCCTGTCACCTACAGGAGGACCGGAAGGCAGGCAGAGGGACATGGAAGTTAAACGTGAAGCTGTTGACCCCAGAGAACGTTGAGGAGCTAAAGAGGGACTACGCATGTTGGAGAACGGTGAGGCCCCTCTTTGACTCCCCGACACTCTGGTGGGAAGCAACCAAGGAGAACATTAAGAGGTTCTTCATAGCCAAAGGGGTTCAGAAAGCAAGACAGAGTCAGAGGGAATTGTGTCAACTCCAGACAGATTTGCAACAACTGCTCCTTCTGCAGTCGGGGGGGGTGGATGTGAGGGAGGAACTTAGAGAGGTGAAGGACCGGCAAGCTCGGCTCTTTACCTCTGAATCCTCCAAGATCATCTTCCGATCTAGGGTCCGCCATGTGGAGCAGGATGAGACGTGCTCACGTTTCTTCTTCCATAAGGTTCACAGGGGGAGCTCTGTGATCAACAGCCTTAGGGAGGAGGACGGCTCGGTAGCATCCTCGCAGACAGACATGCTGAGGGTCTGCAAATCCTTTTACACGGAATTGTATGACAGAAAGGCCACAGACAGCACCGCCTCCCAGAACTTCCTGTCCTCTATCACGGAGGTCTTGGAGGACAGCAAGCGGGAGAGTCTGGACCAACCACTGACCCTAGAGGAGCTGACTGGCTCCATCCGCTCCTTTGACTCGAGTAAAACTCCCGGAAGCGATGGCTTACCGGCTGAGTTGTACTCGGCTCTGTGGGACTGGGTGGGCCCGGACCTGCTGGAAGTGTACAACGACATGCTTCTAGCAGGCAGCATGTCAGACTCCATGAGGAAAGGCAGCATTACCCTAATCTACAAGCAGAAGGGGGAGAGGAAGGATATAAAGAATTGGAGACCCATAACATTGTTGAATGTAGATTACAAGATCCTGTCTAAGGCCATCGCCAACCGGGTCAAGTCTGCTCTGGGACGGGTAATCCACCCGGACCAAACCTGTGCTGTACCTGGCAGGAAAATCTCAGACAGCCTAGCGCTGCTGAGAGATACCATTGCCTACGTGCAGGACAGACGGGTGGATGCCTGCCTAGTCAGCTTGGACCAGGAGAAGGCCTTCGACAGGATATCGCACACGTACATGAGGGACGTGCTCTCTAAAATGGGTTTTGGGGAGGGAATCCGAAATTGGATCAAACTGCTCTACACCAATATCAGTAGTGCAGTCCAAATCAATGGGTGGGAATCAGACAGTTTCCCTGTAAGGTCTGGAGTCAGGCAGGGTTGCCCTCTCTCTCCTGTCTTGTTTGTCTGCTGTATTGAACCCTTTGCCGAGTCCATCAGGAAGGATGCGAGCATAAGAGGAGTGACATTGCCAGGCAGTGGAGGCATTCAAGTAAAGACCTCCCTGTACATGGACGATGTCGCCGTCTTCTGCTCGGATCCAAGGTCGGTCCGCAGATTGATCAGCATCTGCGACCAGTTTGAGTCGGCCACGGGAGCCAGGGTGAACCGCAGGAAGAGCGAGGCCATGCTCTTTGGCAACTGGCCCGACCGATCTTCCATCCCCTTCACCATCAAGCCTGACTTCTTGAAGGTGCTGGGGATCTGGTTCGGGGGGGCTGAGGCGAGTAACAAGAATTGGCTGGAGCGGATAGCCAAGGTGGGGAGGAAGCTGGAGCTGTGGAGGCAACGCTCCCTCTCCATAACCGGAAAAAATTTGGTCATCAGGTGTGAGGTGCTCTCGGGGTTGCTGTACTTGGCACAAGTGTGGCCTGTCCCTCCCTCCTACGCCACGGGGATCACCCGGGCCGTCTTCCAGTTCATCTGGGGGTCGAGGATGGACCGGGTGCGACGGGTCACAATGTACAAGTCGGCAGACAACGGGGGTAAAAGCGTGCCCAACGTCGCCCTCACCCTGATGGCCACCTTTGTGTGTGGCTGCATCAGGCGGAGTGTAGAGCCAAGGCACGTGGGCACTAAGTGTCACTACCTGCTGAGGTTCTACCTGTCCCCGGTGTTGCGAAGGTTGGGCCTGGCGCAGATGCCACGCAATGTGCCAGTCAGCTGGACATTGCCGCCCCATCTGTCGTCTGTGGAAAGCTTCTTCCGGACCAACACCTTTGACCACAAGTCCATCGGGCAGTGGTCAGCACGGAATGTCCTGCAGGCACTGCAGGGAAAGGACTCGATGGATCCGGTGGCGTGGTTCCCAGAGCAGACTGCCCAGCTTGTCTGGCAAAATGCCTCATCGCCAGAACTCACCAACAAGCACCAAGACCTGGCTTGGCTGGCGGTGAGGGGAGCCCTCCCAGTTAGATCCTTCCTGCACCGTCGGAACCTCACCACCAGCTCACGCTGCCCCCGGGACGGTTGCGGTGGAGAGGAGACGGTTGCCCACCTCTTTGCAGAGTGTGGGTTTGCAAAAAGAGTCTGGAGAGGTATGCAAGGGTCCCTGGAACGATTTATCCCGAACAGCTCCGTCACAGAGGACTCTGTGATTTACGGACTGTTCCCAGGGACACATTCAGAGACTGACATCGAGTGCTGCTGGAGGGTCATCAACTCGGTCAAAGACGCTCTTTGGTCTGCCCGAGCGTTGCTCACCACCCAGCAGAGCGAGATGTCCGTCAGGGAATGTTGCCGACTGGCCCACTGCAGACTGCAGGAGTACGTGCTAAGGGACTCGCTGAAGCTTGGTGCAGCCAACGCCAAGGCTCGGTGGGGGAGGACCACAGTCTAGGGTCCTTCCGCTGCTGGACATGGGGGGCACGGTATGGTGGAGACGCCCCTCAAATTAAATTAAGGGAAGGTATCCCACGCCAGGGGGCCACATGAGTGGCACGGGTGGGGGACATTATTTGTGGAAGTGAAAATGTCAAATGGGATTTTCGCACTGTAAACACTGTATATATTTATTACTTGGACAGGGGCCACAGAGTGGCACGGGTGGGGGACTGTTTGGTGAAATTTGAAAAATGTAAAAAAAAATTGTACTGAAAAAAAAAAACTTGTATAGTCTCCGAAAATGTCGGATGAATTTTGTTTGTTTGAATGGTTCAGAATTGAATTTTGTATGAAGAATTCATCTTAGCATGGACTACTTCCCCTAAGCAGTGGAAAATGTTGACAACGGCAATGGAGGGGAGGCTGGGGATTAAGTTGAATTTACAGCTCTTTGCAATTTATTGTGGTTTTGGACAGAACTGTGTCATAGCGCTATAGAATCATAGTGTGGGGAAACATGCCCTTCGACCCAGCTTGCCCATACTGACCAACATGGGCCATCTACACTAGTCCCATGTCTATTTTTGGCCCATATCCCTCTCAACCTGCCCTTTCCATATACCTGTCTAATTGCTTCATAAATGTTGCGATAGTCCCTGCCTCAACTACCTCCTCTGGCAGTTTAAGCCCACCATCCTTTGTGTGAAAATGTTACCCCTCAGATTCCTAGTAAGGGAAGATGGCGCCGGTGTGTGTGGCTGCTCGTCTGTCGCTCTGTCTGTGTTTGGTGTTTTTCTTTTGCACTATACAGCTGAAGTCTCTGCTGGTGTACGACCGTCATTCTCTTTTAGACCTTCGACATAATGTCGGTACGTTTGTCTACCATGAATATGAACATAGCGCCTTGCCCCCGTTTTTATCTGGAGCCCCGACCCACCTGGACTGGGCCTGGCCTCGAAGGAAGCGTCGCCGACGCCGTGTAAAGCGCAGCGGTCGTCTGGTGAGTTTTAGGCTGGATGCGCCCGGGCGCAGCCGTCAGCGGCTCCCTTGTCGGCGACTTCTCTGTGGACTTCGTTTTCGGGGTCTCCAGCCCGGGGTTCCTCAACCTCCAGAGGGCACAGAGCGCTGCCTGCCTGCCACGACCCGGAGAGCTGGCCCGACGCGCCGCCTCGGAGGGGAGGGGGGCAGCCACCAGGTGAGCCCGCTTTTGGGGGGTCTGTTGCCCGGCGCTCCTCAGCTGCTACCGGACCATCCCCTCCCGGAAGATACAGAGCGCTGCCTACTTGCTGCGGCCCGGAGTGCGGGCCCGACGCGCCGCCTTGGAGGGGAGGGGGGCAGCCACCAGGTGAACCGGCTGCTTCAGGCTGTTCCTTTCTCCCCCCTTCCCCCCCCCCCCACCCTCTCGGATACGATCTGAGGCTGCAGCGGGACCTTTTCCGCTCCCCCTGCTCCCTTCGGCCCCGCCATCGCGGGGTGAACACCCGGAACCTGCGGACACTGCCCCGGGCTTCCAGTTCTGCAGACCTAAAGAGTCCATCCCCTTCCCTGGTTGGCCTGGTGAATGCCAGATCGCTGGCTAATAAAACTTTTATCTTGAGGGATTTCTTCCTCTCCCGAGACCTGGACTTCCTCTGGGTGACAGAGACTTGGATCGGTCCTGGTGAGTCCAGTACTTTTGTTGAACTTCTACCGGCGGGCTGCTCCTATTTCAACACGCCGCGGATGTCGGGCCGTGGCGGTGGAACTGCAGTCGTTTTTAAAAGCAATTTTAAATGCAAACAGTGCACTACGTTATCAACTTTTTCCAGCTTTGAAGCTACTTTGGTTGAGGTGGGTCGCCCTGGCACGGTGCTGTGTGGTGTCATCTACAGACCCCCCAAATACCATAAGGACTTTGTGAGTGACTTTTCTGAGTTTCTAGCTGGGATTATACCCAACTATGACCGTATCCTCTTGGTTGGGGACTTTAATATTCACGTGTGCTGTCCCGATAAACCGTTGACGAAGGACTTTTTAAATCTTATTGATTCTTTTAATTTTGCACAGTGTGTGTCTGGTCCCACACACGAACAGGGACATACATTGGACCTTGTATTATCTTATGGTTTGCCTGTGTTAAACTTGGAGGTCTGTGACAGTGTGTTTTCTGATCACATGCCGGTAATATTTGATGTTGGTTTCTCCAGTGCTGCAGTTAGACCTGTTGCGTCTGCTCGGCGCTGTCGGACCATTAACCCCTGTACTGCTGGCCAGTTCTCTGCCGCCTTCAATCAGCTCTGTGCCCCCTCTGCGTCCATTTCCATCGGTACGGAGGAGATTAGTTCTTGGTTCCACTCTTCCTGTAGAACTATTCTCGACTCTGTGGCCCCATTAAAAACTTTGCAGCCCAGAGCTAAACCCGAGCCCTGGTTCTGTGACGCAACTCGTACAGCTCGACGGGAGTGTCGCAGAGCTGAGCGAATGTGGAAGAAGGACAGGCTAGAGGTTTCATCGCAAATCCTAAAGGACAGCTGGCGAAACTACCAAAATACTGTTAAAGAGGCAAAAAGATATTATCTCTCTAATATAATAGTGTCTAAGCGCCACGATCCACGTGCGTTATTCAAAACTATTGATTCTGTTTTAAATGCCCCACAGCCTGTCTGCCTGGAAGCATCGCCCGAATTGTGCAACGACTTCCTGCACTTCTTTATAAACAAGGTTGTTTCTATTAGGGCTCTTATCTCAGCTCCTGCCTCAGACCCACCTGTTCTGGCCCCTTGCCGGGTGGCATTTGATAAGTTTGTTCCCCTGACGCTGTCGGGTCTAGAGGATGTGGTTACCCATATCAAGCCATCGGGTTCCCCATGTGATGCTGTCCCTCCTCTTCTTTTTAAAGAGGTCTTCCCGAGCATAGGGCATTCGGTCCTCGCCATCATAAACAGTAGCTTGTCTTCTGGGGTTGTCCCCATAAAATTTAAACATGCTGTAGTGCAGCCATTACTCAAGAAACCAGGCCTGGACCAGACTGTCCTGGCCAATTTTTGGCCAATCTCCAAGCTGCCATTTATCTCGAAAATCATGGAGAAAGTAGTTTATGCCCAGCTGAAACTCTTCCTGGATGAGCACAACATCCGGGAGGTCTTTCAGTCTGGTTTCAAGGCTATGCATAGCACAGAGTCGGCTTTGCTAAGGGTCTCTAATGACATCCTCCTGGCAAACGACTCCGGTAATTATGTGGTTCTTGTCTTGCTGGACCTATCTGCCGCCTTCGACACTGTGGACCATGGAATATTAATTTCCCGATTACAGCAACAAGTGGGCATCTGTGGCAGTGCCCTGGGATGGTTCAGGTCCTATCTGGCAGATAGAACCATGCGTGTAAGCCTTGGTGGCCTTGAATCCTCCTCTGCTCCCTTGGCATATGGGGTTCCACAGGGCTCAATTTTAGGGCCCCTGCTTTTCTCCCTTTATCTACTTCCACTGGGCTCAATTTTAAGAAGGCATGGCATCTCCTTTCACTTTTACGCGGATGATAGCCAGTTGTACATGCCACTCAGGAAAGAAGATAATTATTCCCTAAAATCACTTCTGTCTTGTCTTGAGGACATTAAGTCCTGGATGGCCTTAAACTTTCTGGGACTTAACGAAAAAAAGACAGAAGTGATTTTGTTCGGCCCTAATGGCTGCCGTGAACCTCCCTCTGTTGACTTGGGTCCACTTGCAGTGTTCGTAAAGCCAACAGTTTTAAACCTGGGTTTTATGATGGACGGTGATTTTAAATTAGATAAACAAATAGGCGCAGTGGTTAAGTCCAGCTTCTTTCACCTAAGGAAGCTGGCAAAGGTGAAGCCTATTCTCGAGCGGCAGCATTTTGAAACAGTAATTCACGCCTTTATTTCATCTCGGCTGGATTACTGTAATGCGCTCTACACTGGAGTCTCACGAGCTTCGTTGGCTCGTCTCCAGTTGGTCCAAAATGCTGCCGCTCGCCTTTTAACCGGAACTCGAAAGAGGGAGCACATTACGCCAATTTTGGCCTCCCTTCACTGGCTCCCAGTGCACTTTCGAGTTCATTTTAAAATTCTTTTATTTGTTTTTAAATCATTGAATGGCCTCGCCCCGCCTTACCTCTCTGAGCTGCTCCACCTATATGCTCCTACCCGGTGCCTCAGGTCAGCGGATCAGCTGCTCCTTGAGGTACCAAGGTCTAAGCGGAAGCTCAGAGGGGATAGAGCCTTTTCTGTTGCTGCCCCGGCACTCTGGAACACCTTGCCGCTGCAGATCAGACAGGCCCCTTCACTGTCCATCTTTAAATCCTCCCTAAAAACTCACTTTTATTCACTGGCTTTCGACACTGGCTGAGACATTGTTCCTGTTTTAGTGCTTTTAATGTCTTTTAATTTTTTACTGTTTTTATAGTCCTGTTGTCTTAATGGTTTTAGTAGTTTGTAATAACTTTTTGTTGATTTCCCATGTACAGCACTTTGTGGTAACTGATGTTGTCTAAAAGCGCTTTATAAATAAAGTTATTATTATTATTATTATTATTATTATTAAAGATCTTTCCACTTTCAGTTGCTGTACCAAGCTATGATGCATCTTCTGTGATTGAGTGCAGAATTTGTAATGGAAAGAATCACACTTTTGTGAACTCTTGCCATGCTTAAGCACCCGAGTGATCTGCTCCAACAGGTTTTGTGTGGCTCCATCGCTTTACTTGTATTCGAGCTGCAAACATGCACAGTTCATTCAGCAGATGCTCCATGGGTTTGTTGTGGTGACACACCGTCATCTGGTACAATGGACAACAGCAGAATGTAGAGACCATGAGAGCAGCCAGGCGCTACCCGCATGTTTCAGTGCCTTTGGTTGTGCATCATCTGAGCACCACCAGTTCCACTTACACAGGGTTGCATGGCAGGATTTACCCTCAACACAACGCACTCTGGGCTACTGGTCTCTGGTATAAAGAAATGAAAGAGCTTTGAACACACAAGTTAGAGATTAACTTGTAGAAACAAGGAACTGCAGACGCTGGTTTACAACAAAAAAAAAACACAATATACGTTGGAGTAACTCAGCAGGTCAGGCAGCCTGCCTGGAAAACATGGATAGGTGGCGCTTTGGGTCAGGACCCCTCCTGAATGAATAAGAATGGTCCAGACTCGAAATGTCACTGATCCATGTTCTCCAGAGATGCTGCCAGACCCACTCGCTTACTCTTGCACTTTGTATCTTTTTTTAGAGATTACTTTCATTCCACAATGTGGGGAAAATAGGGTGAAAAATTCACTAACATCGTGGGATGGTCATATTTTCCCTAGACGTTTACCTAATTTTAAGGGAGATCTGTGCCAGGGCCAGAAACTCAAACAATCTATTTATTTGAAACACCAGGTAACCTGGAAATAACCAAGCATATAAAGGTTATTTGTCATGTACTTCAAAAGCTTCTAGCAATATGGTCCTTGTTTCATTTGTCCTTACAGGTCCAACTATCTCAAAAATTGTTCCTTGTTGAGATTAAGGAGAGGTGATCTCATATGTTCAGTTTTGGTCACCGTGTTATAGAAAATATGTTATCAAGCTGGAAAGAGTACAGAGAAGATTTACGAGGATGTTACCAGGACTCGAGGGCTTGAGCTATAGGGAGAGGATGAGCAGGCTCATTGGAGCACAGGAGGATTATGGGTGATCTTATAGAGCTATACAAATTCATGATAGGAATAGATTGGGTATAGATTGTAGCCCACAGTATGGGAATTGGGAACCAGAGGGCATGTTTTTAAGGTGGGGGAGGAAAGATTTACTAGGAACCTGAGGGTTAACTTTTTTACACAAAGGGTGGTGAGTGTAAGGAATGAGCTGCCAGAGGAAGTAGTTGAGGCAGGTACAATTGCAAAGTTAAAGAAGCATTTATACAGGTATATGGACAGGATAGGTTTCGAGGGATGTGGGCCGAATGCAGGCAGGTGGAACTAGTGTAGATGGGCATGATGATCGGCATGGGTAAATTGGGCTGAAGGACCTGTTTCCATGCTGTAGAAATGCGTCTTATATTTCCAAGAAGGGCATAGATAAGTGCAATGCAAGAATGGGCTCATCATTCCTGCACAGAACATGATGCCAAGATAATCTAATCTCAGCTCCCTACACATGATCCATATTCCTCAATTTCCTGCATATCCATGTGCCTATCGTAAAGCCTCCTGGCATCGCGTTCCAGGCACCCATCTCTCACTGAGTTAAAAATTTCCTGCATTTTCAGAAGAACATTGGTACACAAGCAAGCAAATCCCAATCCTCTCCGTTCTAGTCAATGGCTGTCAATGAACCTTTGAAGAAAACAAATTTATTAAAAATATTGATTCTTTGCAGACACATTAACCTTGAAGCAAAGTCTGTCTTGTCAACCAATGCCAAAATGTATGAAAAATATTATGCTACAGAAGAGGGTCCCTTCCTTAACATTGGAATAGGGGAGTGATTCAACAGCAGACTGGGAGTAATGGCATTTTACCTGTAGTTTCAAACCACAAACCAATTTTGATTTAAATCTTTTTATTTGAATTTCACAGCAATTTGCATACATACAATGATAACAGACAGTGACAGTCAAGGCATAATTGTGTAACAGTATGTAAGCGACCCTCAAAGCCCTTACCCGTACCCACCTTCAACCCACCCGAATCAGGTTGGAACCAAACGGGGACAAACAACACTCACATACGTACACATCCACACAAATATGGTAAGATAAACAAAACAAAAAGTACTAAAAAATAAAAAATAAAAAATAATAAAAAAAGTAATAACAGTAAATAAGTAAGTAATTAAATAAATAAGTGGGGGGGGGGGGGGGGTTAAGGGGAGAGCAGCTGCAGTAGAGCAGAACAATGGTGGAGAGCACTCAGTCCTCATCCGAGTCAGGGGACAAGTTGAGAGAGTTAACAAGTTCCAAGAAAGGGTTCCATGTATCTAGGAATGTCTTGGTAGAGCCTTTGAGAGAGAACCTAAGTTTTTCAAGCTTTAAATTGTAAAGCACCTCCTTAATCCAGCGGGCGTGTGTCGGGGGACAGGTGAGCCTCCAGTTAAGCAAGATCAGTCTCCGGGGTAACAAGGTTGAAAAGCTAGAACCCGTTTCACCGCAACAGAGAGGTTGGTGTTGGGAGCGAAACCCGTCCTCTGCCCATTTGAATGAGGTTAAAGAGCGAGGGAGCAGCTTAGCCAATGAGTTAATCGGTAATAGCTCACTCTTTTGGTAGTTAAGTTTATAACCAGAATACGCGCTAAACCGTTCTAAAATATTCGTAATCACAGGGAGAGAGCTGACTGGGTTCGAGATGTACAGGAGCAGGTCATCCTCATACAATGAGACTTTATGAGTTGTGTCGAACTGTGTAATACCTTTAAAGCCCTTCTCTGAGCATAACCAGACCGCCAAGGGTTCTATCGCGACAGCAAACAGAAGTGGTGATAACGGACAACCCTGCCTGGTACCTCTCTGAAGGAGGAAGTGGGGCGACAGTGTGCCGTTTGTTTGTACTGAGGCCACCGAGGACGAGTATAATAGACTAACCCAAAGAATAAAACTGTTACTGAGGCCAAACCTGTCCATCGCCTCATATAGGTACCTTCACTCGACCCTGTTGAAAGCTTTTTCAGCGTTGAGAGAGACCACTATCTCCGGGGTCTCACTACTCGGTGAATGGATGATGTTAAGGAGACGCCTAAGATTGTGGGAAGACTGTCGGCCTGGTATGAACCCTGTTTGGTCTAACGAGATAATAGAGGGCATCACTTGTTGAAGACGGAGCGCAAGGGCTTTAGAGAGGATTTTGAGGTCCACATTCAGGAGTGAAATTGGTCTATAGCTACTACAAAGCAGGGGATCTTTCTCCTTTTTAAGAATTAGGGAGATAGTAACCCACGACAAGGTGGGCAGTAGGCGACGATGTAAAAACGCCTCATTGTACATATCTCTCAGGACTGGTGCGAGGAGAGCAGAGAAAGCTTTGTAATATTCTACAGTGAAGCCATCAGAGCCGGGTGACTTTCCGCTTTGCAGCGATATGATGGCTGCTTGGCCCTCAGCAACAGTTATGGGACCACCCAAGTCTCTCGTGGCTTCATCGTCAATTCGGGGAAACGTCATACTACTGAGCATGTCACCTGCAGTGGGAGGACAATCGGAAACGTATAGTTCAGCGTAGAATTTAGCAAATGCTTCATTAATTTTGAGAGGATCAGTATGAATCTCCCCTAAGCTGGATCTAATGGCTGGAATTAGCCGTGAAGTCGCCTCGGTTCTGGCCTGATGGGCCAAAAGCTTCCCAGCTTTATCCCCAGATTCAAAAAAGTGTTGCCTAGATTTAAGCAGTCGTAGCTTAGCTTTATTAGTAGACGTGAGGTCAAAGTCTGTTTGTAACCTAAGGCGTTCTCTATAAAGGTTAGGGTCTGGGTCAGGTGCATATTTGTCATCAATGTCCTTTATTTTTTGTAACAGGTCTGCCGTTTGGGACGTCTCGGTTCTTTTCAGGTTGGAGACAAAAGAGACAAGTTGGCCCCTAATATAGGTTTTGAAGTTTCCCAGAGTATACCTCTTTCTATGTCTGGCGAGTCATTCAGCTCAAAAAATAAGGTGAATAGGATTTAATGCGGGACTGGCGCTGTAAAAGGCCTGTCCCACATTCACCACCTAATTCCCGACCATTTTTAGTCGTGGACATTTTTCATCAGGCTAGAAAAACGCCCTGACTTACTAGCATCACGACCTACCTACAACCTCCTACGACCTTGTGACGACCATGCTGCGAGTATGAGTCAAGGACAAACTCGTCAGAGGTCGTGAATTAGGTCGTGAAAAGTGGGACAGGCCCATAATTTAGCAACTCTACCGCTGCACCCAGTTTTTCTTTTATTTTCATAATTTTGCTTTTAACGTACTGACTTCAAATTTAGTTTATTTAGTTTAGCTTAGAGATACAGCGCGGAAACAGGCCCTTCAGCCCACCAGAAGGTTAAGGGGGGACTTGATAGAGGTCTTTAAAATGATGAGAGGGATAGACAGAGTTGATGTGGACAAGCTTTTCCCTTTGAGAATAGGGAAGATTCAAACAAGAGGACATGACCAGAATTAAGGGACAGAAGTTTAGGGGTAACATGAGGGGGAACTTCTTTACTCAGAGATTGGTAGCGGTGTGGAATGAGCTTCCAGTGGAAGTGGTGGCGGCAGGTTTGTTGGTATCATTTAAAAATAAATTGGATAGGCATATGGATGAGAAGGGAATGGAGGGTTATGGTATGAGTGTAGGCAGGTGGGACTAAGGGGAAAATAATTGTTCGGCACGGACTTGTAGGGCCGAGATGGCCTGTTTCCGTGCTGTTATTGGTATATGTTATATGTTATAGATGTTTAGATCTAGTAATTGAATTTTGTAATTAGCTACAATTAGGTAACTAACTAACGATATGCTTTAATTTCAAGTCACCTAAGTAAGATTGTTTCATATTTGTTTCAGAATGCTTCAATCTATAATAACTGAACATTTCTTTCAGTTCTCTTAAATTTTAAGAATGTTATGGGCTTTTAAATGTTCTCGATCACAGCTTTTGTGTTAAGTCAATGAAAAAATAATAGGGAACAAGATGCCAATTTCCGAGCATGAAAATGGGCATAGCTTTTTTAATACTGAAGATATGAAAGTGAATTAGGTGTCAAATTAAACTTCTTTTTATGCTTTATCTGATGGGATAAATTAAAGACTTGATTTTTAAAATCTCAAAATTTTGTAACATTGCTACAGCCAAGCACCCAGTCAGGATCAAAATCGGGTCTCTGGTGCTATAAGGCAGTAGCACTACTGCTGCACCACTGTGCCGCCTTTTAGGTGCAGAATGCTGCTGGAAAAAAACAATCATTGCTTTGCTGTCCTATTGGCATTTATGAGATGTTAAGTTTTCATGACAGTCCAATTGTCATCAGTGGTCACTGTTGATGTTGCTAGCATTGTGTTCAATGTAGTTTGACTGCAGTGCATTTAAATTTCCAAGTATTATTCAGTATGGTTCCACTTTGAAGGTTACTGCAGAGGATGATATTTCTTCACATTTAGTGTTGCATATTGGCTTGGATAGATGAATGGTGAACTAACAGAAACTAGAAGAGAAGGTGGATTTTCATGTTTACTTATGATATAGGTTATGCTGGCTCATAGTGTAATCCCATTCCCCAACTTATTTTGACAGGGATCTGTGCTGGGACCTTTGTTGTTTATGATATCTATATTACTAAAAGTAAGATCTTGACCACTTTTGGCTTGCTGTGCTTTGATTTCCGAGAGAATGCCGCTACCTATGGCCATCATTTTTGGCCACCTCGCTCAGAGCCCCCCTATGCCTGCCTGGACCAGAGGACTTTTCCCATCGATGAAAAATCAGAGAGATATTAATGTTTCTAAAGAAAAAATGCCATTCTCTCTGCTGCCCCTGCTGGTGGGAGGGGGGAGGGATTATAAAACCCGGAAGTGATGTGCCTCACTCAGTCTCTGCAAGATGGAGGAAGCCAGAGGGTCACGTGTCTCTGAGCACTGAATAACACAGAACACATGTTTACTCAACTGTGAGTGCCCTTAATGTGGTTTGAAATTGAAAATATGGTTGGTTTGAAGTAAAAAGGCACTGTATGCAAATGGTTGTTTGGGGGATTTGGGTTGAAGTGAAAAGGCACTGCATTCAAATGGTTGTTTAGGGGGTTTGGGTTTAAGGAAAAAGGAACTGCGTGCAAATGGTTGTTTAGGGGGTTTGGGCTGAAGTGAGAAGGCACTGCATGCAAATGGTTGTTTGGGGGGTTTGGGTTGAAGTGAAAAGGCACTGCATGCAAATGGTTGTTTGGGGGGTTTGTGTTGAAGTGAAAAAGCACTGCATGCAAATGGTTGTTTGGGGGGTTTGGGTTGAAGTGAAAAGGCACTGCATGCAAATGGTTGTTTGGGGGGTTTGGGATGAAGTGAAAAAGCACTGCATGCAAATGGGTGTTTTGGGGGTTTGGGTTGAAGTGAAAAGGCACTGCATTCAAATGGTTGTTTGGGGGGTTTGGGTTGAAGAGAAAAGGCACTGCATGCAAAAGGTACTGCATGCAAAAGGTTGTTTGCGGGGTTTGGATTGAAGTGAAAAGGCACTGCGTGCAAATGGTTGTTTGTCTAAACTTGACAACTTCCTGTTTGCACTATATTGATTTTAGATAAAACACTACCACTTACTGCTGTGATTTTGGCCATCTTACTCAGCCCCCCTTCGCTCATCAGGTGCAGAGGATTCTTCCCATCAATGAAAAACAAAAGTGTTATTAGTGTTTAAAAAATGTTGAGAATCTCTCTCCTGTCAATCACACCATGAAGGCCACACCTTTTCCGGTGGGCGGAGGAGGGATTATAAAACCCGGAAGTGTGAGTGTGGCTCAGTCTCTGCATGATGGGGGAGGGAGAGGTCACGACTCTGTCTGAACTATGAATCAACCGAACACACTGAATGTCTACTGAACAGTGAGTGTGGTGTTTCGTATGCTTTTATGCTGGTATTTATGGAGGTTTCACCCTACTTGAAATAGTATGAAAGTGCACTTGAATGTGGTGGCCTTGCACAAAATGGTATAACACTGCATTTGAATGTGGTGTTGTTGCACCCTGCATGAAATGGTATGAAACTGCACTTGAATTTGGTGGCCTTGCACCCAGCTCGAAGAGGTAAGAAACTGCACTTGAATTTGGTGGCCTTGCACTTGCTTGAAATGGTAGGAAAATGGATTTGAACTTGGTGGCCTTGCTCTCTGCTTGAAATGGAATTTCAAGGAATAGCTATGAGTCAACTGCCAGCCCACCAGCCGTGAGTGAGCTGCCAGCACATCAGGCTTGAGAGACTGAGCTGCCAACCCAAGAACCCATTTGACCCACAATGTCCATACTAGCCCTCTGGAGACCAGTAGTCACTGCAGCCATACCAACACTCCAGAAATCCTTCCCCCCCCCACCCCACCCATCCCCCCTCCCGTGTGAACATTGGACCCAACGGGTCCCACTTAGTCAAGTATACTTATATATATCTTATCTATCTATATGTGTGTGTGTGTGTGTGTGTGTGTGTGTGTGTGTGTGTGTGTGTGTGTGTGTGTGTGTGTGTGTGTGTGTGTGTGTGTGTGTGTGTGTGTGTGTGTGTGTGTGTGTGTGTGTGTGTGTGTGTGTGTGTGTGTGTGTGTGTGTGTGTGTTCTGGCTGGGTGTGTTTGTGGGTGCCAGATTCGTCATTTGATTCCCAGCTACGCCAACACCACACTCTGAAACGCCAAGATTATTTCCATTTCGGTAGAGATTTCACATTTACATCCAAATATCCAGTGCTCATTAAATTTCTGTTCAAGAAGGAACTGCAGATGCTGGAAGATCGAAGGTACACAAAAATGCTGGAGAAACTCAGCGGGTGCAGCAGCATTTATGGAGCGAAGGAAATAGGCGACGTTTCGGGCCGAAACCCTTCTTCAGACTGATGGGGGGTGGGAGGGGAGAAGGAAGGAAAAAAGGAGGAGGAGGAGCCCGAGGGTGGGGGGATGGGAGGAGACAGCTTGAGGGTTAAGGAAGGGGAGGAGACAGCAAGGGCTAGCAAAATTGGGAGAATTCAACGTTCATGCCATCCGGACACAAGCAACCCAGGCGGAATATGAGGTGCTGTTCCTCCAATTTCCGGTGTTGCTCACTCTGGCAATGGAGGAGACCCAGGACAGAGTGGTTGGATTAGGAATGGGAGGGGGAGTTGAAGTGCTAAGCCACCGGGAGTTCAGGTAGGTTATTGCGGATTGAGCGGAGGTGTTCGGCGAAACGATCACCCAACCTCCATTTAGTCTCCCCGATGTAAATCAGCTGACATCTAGAGCAGCGGATGCAGTAGATGAGGTTGGAGGAGATACAGGTGAACCTTTGTCGCATCTGGAACGACTGCTTGGGTCCTTGAATGGAGTCGAGGGGGGAGGTGAAGGGACAGGTGTTGCATTTCTTGCGGTTGCAACGGAAAGTGCCCGGGCAGGGGGTGGTACGGGAGGGAAGGGAAGAATTGACAAGGGGGTTGCGGAGGGAGCAGTCTTTGCGGAAGGCAGACATGGGGGGAGATGGGAAGATGGGAAGATGTGGCGAGTGGTGGGGTCACGTTGGAGGTGGCGGAAATGGCGGAGGATTATGTGTTGTATTTGCCGGCTGGTGGGGTGAAAGGTGAGGACTAGGGGGAATCTGCCCTTGTTGCGAGTGCGGGGATGGGGAGAGAGAGCAGTGTTGCGGGGTATGGATGAGACCCTGGTGCGAGCCTCATCTATGGTGGCGGAGGGGAATCCCCGTTCCCTGAAGAACGATACACTACATACACTACAAACCAACTGACTCACATGGCTATCTGGACTACACGTCTTCCCACCCTGCCCCCTGTAAAGACTCCATCCCCTACTCCCAATTCCTCCGCCTACGCCGCATCTGTTCCCAGGATGAGACATTCCATACCAGGGCATCGGAAATGTCCTCGTTCCTCCACTCCCCGCTTGCTTTTCGCGGCCCGCCGCCCCCCCCCCCCCCCCCCCGCCCCCCCCCGGTCTCTACCCCCCGCCTCTCCCCCCGGCCCTCTCTCTCTCCCCCGCCCCCCTGGCCCTCTTTCACCCACTCCTCCTGGGGCCCTCTTCCCCTCAATTTCCTCTTCCCACATGCCTCTCCTCTCCCCTCCCTCCCTCCCTCCTCTCCTTGATCACTTTTAGCTGCCTTTTTGAGGCCCAGCCTCAACTATCTCCTCTGGCAGCTTGTTCCATACACCCACCACCCACTGTGTGAAAAAGTTACCTCTCGTATGGTAGACATCATAGAAGCATATAAAATTATGAGCGATATAAGTATGATAGTCAGAAGCTTTTTCTCAGGATGAAAATATCAAATACCAGAGAGCTTAGCTTTATTGTGAGAGGAGCCAAGTTTAATGGAGATGTGCAAGACTAGTTTTTTAGACAGAGGGTGGTAAGTGCCTGGAACGTGTTGCTGGAGGTGGTGGTTGAGGCAGATTCAATAGTGGCATTTTAGTGACTTTTGGAAAGGCACATATTGGCTGGAAATGGAGAGATATGGACTATGTGCAGGCAGGTAAGAGTTGATCAAGGCATCATGGTTGGCTTAAACCATATAGGTCAAGGGCCTGTTCCTGTGCTGTACTGTTCTATGTTCTATGTTCGATAAAAGCTATTCTTCTCTCCTTTCCCATCAGCTCCCTCTAGTTTCTACCACTCGCCTACGCAGTAAAGGCAATTTACAAAGCCAATTAACCAAAGAAACTTGCACACTTTCAGGATATGGGAAGACGCTGGAGCGCTTGGAAGAAACCCACACAATCACAGGAAGAACATTTGTTTTTAAACTCCACACAGACAGCACCGACAATCAAGATGGGATGCTGGCTGTATCCTTGTGTTGCTTTTAGTTTAGTTTAGTTTATAAATACAGCGCGGAAACAGTCTCTTTGGCCCGTCGAGTCCGCACCGACCAGCGATCCCTGCACATTAGTATTACCCTCACAGACTAGGGAAAATTTACATTTATACCAAGCCAATTATCGTACAAACCTGCATGTCTTTGGAATGTTGGAGGAAACTGAAGATCTTGGGGAAAACCCACGCAGGTCACGGGGAGAACATACAAACTCCGCACGGACAGCACCCATAGTCAGGATCAAACCTGGGTCTGTGATACTGTAAGGCAGCAACTCTGCTGCTGCACCACCGTGCAGTCCATGGCACTGTGCCGCTTGAAAAACCTATTATTAGTTTTTCAAACTATTGCACTTTGGTGCCATTGAATCAGTTCTGGCACTTCAAACTACTTACTACCTTCATAAATTATTAGCCAAAAGAACTGGATGTACTCTATCAATGATGATAAGTAGAAAAAATTAATGAACCCCTAACTACCTGGAAAGCATAAAAAGCAGATATTAACATCACAAAAAATCCAGGACTATTTATGGAAATGGATTGTGAGTTTAACATAAAAATAAATCTTCAGCAATCACTTCTTACATCTAATTCCGGAGGCGAGTGTGCACAAATATTTCAGATTCTCTTACATTGAATAAAAGTGAAATTCAATGTTGGAATCCTATTCACTCCGGTCATGTTACATGTTTTAAAAATTAGTCTAATGACCAATTTGATGGAGAATATTCTCATTCCACGCCAGAAATATATTATCAGCCATACTGGACCAATGGATAAGCAAGATCATGCCCAAAGTAAATCAAGATTGTTTAATTGGCATATGTACTGAAAAACAGAGCAATTAAATTCTTACTTGCAGCAGCAAAACGGGTGTGTAAAATAACAAATATTAGTGTAAAACAGCCCGGTTTCTAGATTAAAGAGTTCGTAGTTGAGTTGGTGTTTATAAGATTAAATACCCTGATGGTTGTTGGGAAGAAGCCATTCCTGAACCTGGAGGTCAGAGTTTCCTCTACCTTCTTTCCTATGCTAGGGATGAAATGAGGCCATGGCCAAGGTTGTGTGGGTAATTGATGAAATAGGCTACCTATTTGTGGCAGCCTCCTATAAATCCTTCCAATAGTGGAGTGGTCAGTACCCATGATAGACCAGGCAATGTCCACTCTATTTTGTAATTTCATTTCATCCTGGGCATTCCAGTTGCCAAACCAAACCATGAAGCAACCAGTCACTATGCCTCTACCATACACCTGTAAAAGCCCAAGGGAGTAGTCATTAATGTACCGAATCTCCTCAATCTTCTAAGGAAGTAGAGTTACAGATTTGATCTAGGGTATGGACACTACATCCTATGGGAGACAAGAGCAAGAACCCTGGGAGAGTAAATCATTCAATAGCATCTCATGTGAATCAATACTGAGAGAATGGATCAGCTGGGCTTGTACACTCTGGAGTTTAGAAGGATGAGAGGATATCTCATTGAAACATATAAGATTGTTAAGGGCTTGGACATACTAGAGGTAGGAAACATGTTCTCGATGTTGGGGGAGTCCAGAACCAGGGGCCACAGTTTAAGAATAAGGAGTAAGCCATTTAGAATGGAGATGAGGAAACACATTTTCTCCCTGAGAGTGGTGAGTGTGGAATTCTCTGCCTCAGAGGGCGGTGGGGGCGGGTTCTCTGGATGCTTTCAAGAAAGAGTTAGATAGGGCTCTTAAAAATAGCGGAGTCAGGGGATATGGGGAGAAGGCAGGAACGGGGTACTAATTGGGGATGATCAGCCATGATCACATTGAATGGTGGTGCTGGCTTGAAGGGCCAAATGGCCTACTCCTGCACCGATTGTCTATTGTCTATTGTCTAAAGCCAATGCATCAACAGAACTACAATCTTCAAGGTCATCCTCTATTTAATTTACTCTCTTCAGATCAGCCCTTTGGAGTTTAGCCTCACAACCAACTAACAAATTCAGAGAGATAAAACTTCAAGCTGGCAATTGCCAGCAGTTAAGAGCAGAAATGCAGAGAGCTGCTTCCATCATGACCCATTTCAGATCTTCAGGTTAAGGTGCACTCATGATATTGCTGCAGAGGCTATTCCAGGATTTAGATCCAATAGCAATGAAAGGACAACAATATATTTCCAGGTCGAGTTGATATGTGACTTGGAAGACAGCCTGCAGAGGGTGTGTCTATTCTTCTTGTGTGAGGTCAGATAGCTTAGATGAGCAACTGCAGTGCATTTAAATGAATTGCGCTTCGCTCATGGAGGGAGCACATATTTAAGGTGGTGGATGGGATGCCAATCAAAAAGACAGTTTTGTCCAGGGTGGTATTGAGTTTCATGGAATGGGATAGTGTAACTCAGCAGCATCTGTGGAAGGAATGGAGTGGCAACAATTATAGTAGGGGAGAGAAAGTTGGAAGTGAGGTGGGGGTGGCACAAAGCCTGACAAATGAGGTAAATACTGAGGAGGGAGGAGTTGGGTGAGTGGAGGAAGAGGAAGGGGAGGGAAGGTGTGAAGAGGGGCAGGATAGTGAGAGAAATGGATACACACTGAGTGAGTGGCACTTGAAAGAGAATGAGGGAAGATGTGTGTTACTTAAAACTGGGGAATTTAGTATTCATAGCATTGGATTGTAATCTACCTAAACAGAATAAGAGGTGCTGTCGCTCCAGTTTGAGTTCCTCGTGTGTTGCCACAGCCACTCTCATTCAGGTTATTGTTTTTTCAGTAATTGAATCTCGAACTAGTTTAGTTTTGTTTAGTTTAGTTTAGATATAGCGTTGAAACAGGCCTTCCGGCCTACTGGATCCACGCCGACTCATGATCCCCATGCACTAGCACTATCCGTGCAAGAAAGAACTGCAGATGCTGGTTTAAATCAAAGGTAGACACAAAATGCTGGAGTAACTCAGCGGGTGAGGCAGCATCTCTGGAGAGAAGGAATGGGTGATGTTTCGGGTCGAGACCAGACTGATGTCAGGGAAGGGGCTGGACAAAGAAGGAATGTAGTTAGAGACAGTAAGACTAGTGGGAGAACTGGGAAGGGAAAGGGGATGGAGAGAGAAAGCAAGGGGTATCTGAAGTTAAACATTAGCACTATCTATCCTCCAGGGACAAATTACAATTTTTACCAAAGCAAATTAAACTACAAACCTGTACGTCCTTGAAATGTGGAAGAAAACTGGAGTTCCCATAAAAAATCCACGCAGTCTCGGGAAGAACGTACAAACTCTGCACAGACAGCACCCATAGTCTGGATTGAACCCAGGTCAGGTCTCTGGCGCTGTTAGGCAGCAACTCCACCACTGCGCCACCGTGCAGCCCTCAAGCAAGTTGCTTAGCTTGAGGACATGCAATGTCTGTAGTGGGAGACCTGGAACACATCAGGTGCTGAAGTCCAGATGCACTCTGCAGCACCTCGACACAGCACCTGCCCTGCTCTGTCATGGAACAAAACTCATTAGACATTGGAGACGTTAGAGATATATCATCTTAAAACAATTGTACTTCAGGAAATAACCGAAACTAGATTAAAAGTGCCCTGCCTGGCGATGTAATGAAAGTAAACAGGCCATTCCAACAATTAGAAGAAAAGTTTAAATTATATTTGATTCGCATCGTAACCTGGGCAGATTCACCTTCATGTGTTAGTTTGTCTCCTGCCAAAATGTATTCTTCATCATCCTTCAAATCATTGACAGCTTGCTCCTGGACGTTGCATCAGTTCCTCATCCTTAAGTAGAATTTGACAGCTGTAGTGTCTGGAGATCCTTCATTATCAGTCTTTATTACTCGTGCCTGGAAACCACCCACGAGGAAGTAATTCTTCACTCTCCCAGCAGCAATGAAAAATTGAAGTACTTTGTGAATAATAAAAAAAGAAAAACACAAAAGGACATAAAGTGCTGGACTAACTCAGAATCTCTGGAGAAGGTGACTAAGTGAGGCATCCATGTTCTCCAGGGATGGTCCTTGACCTGCTGAATTACTCCAGCGCTTTGCGACCTTTTATGCATTAACCAGCATCTGCAGTTCTTTGTTTCTACGAAGAAAAAATATATAAGTGCAGAGATCTGAAATAAAAATAGGAAATGCTGGATTCAATCAGCAGGTCAGTCAGCATTTGTGGAAAAAGTTTGTGGCACAGAGTTAATGTTTCAGATCAAAGTTCCTCATCAGATGCGATTCACGAAGTGACTAACTTTTTTGGGACTATACTTTCTCTATGTGACACTTTGAAAATAAAGGATAGATCCGTACAGCAAATGAACATGCCCTTTGCCCCACATGCTAAACAAGTTAAACTAATCTCTCCATTCCCTACATAGCCATGTGCAGTTCTAAAAGCCTCCAACACCCATGGCAGTGGAAGCATCAAAATAATTACTCAAAACATAGCCATCGTGTCTGTGCCAAACAACGATCACCCCATACGCTAGCACTCCCCTACACACTCGAGCCAATTTACAGAAGCCAATTCAACAAAATCCCTGTCCGCCTTTGTAGTGTAAGCGGATACTGGAGCGAATGGAGAAAACCCACGCAGTCACAGGGAGAATGTACAAACTCCGTACAGACAACACCCATAGTCAAGATCAAACCTGGGTCTCAGTGCTGTAAGCCAGCGACTCTAACGCTGCACCACCATGCCACACAAAATCTCCTTTAATTTTGCCCTTCTTACCTTAAAGCCAAGTCCTCTAGTATTTGAACACCCTGGCAAAAATATTCTGACTGTCTACCCTATCCATGCTTCTCATTACACACTTCCTTTCAGGTCTATTCTCATATCTGATGCTCCAGAGAATTGCACACAATACTCCAAATGCAACTCAACCAAAGTTTAATAAAACTTCAACATATTTTCTTGACTAACTTCCTGACTCTTATAATCTTTACCACTCTATCGACTTGTGTCTACACTTTCAGGAGCAATGGTCTTATTGTGCCAAAAGCAACTTTGAAAAATGCCTGCTTTGCAGTGAAATGCATTGACCATATCAAAACCCAGTCATAAGTTTCACAAAATGATATGAGGCCGAGTTGTAAAGATCACTCGGCCACTGATTTGGACCAATATAGCTAAATTATGGTATGCAATGATCATTTAAAGAGATTTCCTCTGGGTGAAGTTCAGAGCAATTTTTTTTCATGCTTCCATGCAGGAGCCTACTGGCTACTCTTGATAGGAAAACAAAACTATTTATGCCCCATTAAAGAATATAAACTTTATGAACTATCTCATCTGGATAGTGTGGATGTGGAGAGGATGTTCCGAGGACTGAATGGTGGCCGATTAGGAAAGGGGGAGATGCAACGAGACCTGGGTGTCATGGTACACCAGTCATTAAAATTAGGCATGCAGGTGCAGCAGGCAGTGAAGAAGGCGAATGGTATGTTAGCATTCATAGCAAAAGGATTTGAGTATAGGAGCAGGGAGGTTCTACTGCAGTTGGACAGGGTCTTGGTGAGACCACACCTGGAGTATTGGGTACAGTTTTGGTCTCCTAATCTGAGGAAAGACATTCTTGCCATAGAGGGAGTACAGAGAAGGTTCACCAGACTGATTCCTGGGATGTCAGGACTTTCATATGAAGAAAGACTGGATAGACTTGGTTTGTACTCGCTAGAATTTAGAAGATTGAGGGGGGATCTTATAGAAACGTACAAAATTCTTAAGGGGTTGGACAGGCTAGATGCAGGAAGATTGTTTCCGATGTTGGGGAAGTCCAGAACAAGGGGACACAGTTTAAGGATAAGGGGGAAATCTTTTAGGGCCGAGATGAGGAAAAAAATTTTCACACAGAGAGTGGTGAATCTCTGGAATTCTCTGCCACAGAAGGTAGTTGAGGCCAGTTCATTGGCTATATTTAAGAGGGAGTTGTGGCTAAAGGGATCAGGGGGTATGGAGAGAAGGCAGGTACAAGATACTGAGTTGGATGATCAGCCATGATCATATTGAATGGTGGTGCAGACTCGAAGGGCCGAATGGCCTACTCCGGCACCTATTTTCTATATTTCTATATTTCTATGTTTCCACTGGTGGGAGAGTCTAGGACTAGAGGTCATAGCCTCAGAATTAAAGGGCATTCCCTTAGGAAGGAAATGAGGAGGAATTTCTTTAGTCAGAGGGTGATGAATCCATGGAATTCATTGCCACAGAAGGCTGTGGAACCCAAGTCAATGGATATTTTTAAGGCATAGATAGATAGATTCTTGATTGTTATGGGTGTCAGGGACTTTGGTGAGAAGGCAGGAGAATGGGGTTAAGAGGGAAAGATAGATCAGCCATGATTGAATGGCGGAGTGAACTTGATGGGCCGAATGGCCTAATTCTGCTCCTATCACTTATGAACATTCAACAATTACATAATATTTCTATTGATACTGATATTAGTATTGGTTTATTATTGTCACGTGGACCCAGATACAGTGAAGATATTTGTTTGCATGCTATCAGTATTGTTCTGTAATACTGCCATGTAAACTAGGTCAGAATTAGTAGTCTGATTACCAAAGGAGACTTTGTGACTTTAAGTGACTAAATTATGACATTTTTTGATCCATCAAATTGTCTTTGTTCTGCTGCAATCTGTTAAGATCTTAATCACATCTGTTTTGCACTGCTTCCCATCCCTTATCTCTCATTAATTTGAACTATGCAGCTTGTATATTGTCAGAGAAACATCATTAGAACCTGTTCACGTGGAGATAGTAGGCATGGCTGAGATACTAAAGCAGTCTTTACTTTTAGACTTTACATGGAGAGACGGCAGCCCCTCGGGGCAGCGGCCTCTGCAGTCCGTCTGCCTTTTTTAATATTTTATTTTTGTCCTGTTGAGTGTATAGTTTGGTTGTAGTTTATATATTATTTTTAGCTGTGTATATGTTGGTGGGGGGTGGGGGGGGGCGGGAATTTTTAAATCTCTTCCCTATACAGGGGACCCGCCCTTTTCCCTGTTGAATTTACATTGTTGTTGGGGCCTAGCACCGTGCAGCAGCCTCCAACCGGAATGATCTGCGGGCTGCAGTCGTGGAGCCTACGGACTCATCATCGTGGAGCTGGCCGGCTTCGGAGCTTGGAGAGCTGGAGTGGCGCGCTGCTGTGGCCCGACTTCGGAGCTTCAGAGCTTCGGAGGCTCTAACCGCAGGCCCGGTGGATGGTGATATCAGGAGCTCGTGGGTCCCTGGTAGGAGACCACTTTTCGGAGCTCCTGCAACGGTAACTTCTCCCGCCCGAATTGCGGGGTTGAAAATGACCCGGAGCGGGGCCTTAAACCGCCCGGCGTGGCTTTAATGGCCGTGGGACTTGCCGTCACCCACCGGGGGCTCCAACACCAAGACCCGGAGCAGGGCGTTACATCGCCCGGAGCGGCCTTAACGTCCGCGAGACTTGCCATCGCCCGCCGGGGGCTTTAACATCGGGAGAAGAATGGAAAACAGGGGAGAGATAATGACTTTGCATTCCATCACAGTGAGGAGGAGATTCACTGTGATGGATGTTTGTGTAAATTGTGTTAATTGTGTGTCTTGGGTTTTTTTTCTTGTTGTATGACTGCAGAAACCAAATTTCGTTTGAACTTCATTTGAGGTTCAAATGACAATAAACGGTACTGTATTGTATTGTATTGTATTGTATTGTATTGTATTGAGAGATACAGCACAGAAACAGGCTCTTCAGCCCACCGTGCCCACCCCGACCACCAATCACCCTCTACACTAACGCTATGCTAAGCACTCGGGACAACTTACAATTTGACCAAACCTACAAACCTGTACGTCTTTGGAGTGTGGGAGGAAGCTGGAGCACCCGGTAAAAACCCATGTTGTCACAGGGAGAACAAGCAAACTCTGTACGGACACCACTCATAGAGTGGATCGAGCCCGGGTCTCTGGCGCTGTATGGCAGCAACTCTACCACTGCGCCACTGTCAATTTCCACATTACCCAAAATAAATATTTTATTTGGTTCTTTAATTATCTCTATCCTTCCCTGTTTATAACTAGACAAGATGGAATCAGATTGTTAATAATGGGACAATTTGCCCAGTTTTACCTCATTTTCTGCTTTTTCATCCGTTCAATCATTCGTTAAATCTTTCTTCTCAGGGAGTACCAAGCCATGTTTATGCAACCCTTCCTTGCCATTGAATGCCTGAGGTACAGGCATACTTCCAGTAAATCTCAGTGTACATAGCCCAATAATAATATACACTTGGATGTTTGTTTATGTTCTAAATAGACTCAAGAAAGTTTGACAATTTGCCTCTTTTGGGACCAGAGGTAGCAACAGTGTCTGTTCAGGGACTGCAAGGGAGTCTTTGGTTTACCACTGCCACACTCACTTCTCAGGATCACCTCGCCCATCAGATTTGCCAACCTAACAGCTCAAGTTCTCAGCCTGCTACTAACCAAGAGTGACAACAGAGAACTATTCAGCCCACATAAATTCAGAGACAGCGTTTAAATAAATTTGGACATGGCCAAAGATTTGCACGCAATTCTTGGTGTCGCACATAAAGAAAGATGACAGGAATCATAGAGTCAAACCGCACAGGGTATCAGCAACATCGGAGATTGAGGGGAGACGATAGAAGCATATAACATTATGAGAAACATAAATAGGGAAGACAGCCAGAACCTTTTTCCCAGGGTGGAAATGACCAACACTAGAGGGCATAGTTATAAGGTGAGTGGAGAAAAGTTCAATGGAGATGTGTGGGGCAGGTTTTTTCTACGGAGAGCGGTGGGGGCCTGGGATGCATTGCCAGAGTTGGTGTTGGAGGAGGAACGATGGTTAAAGTGGCTATTAAAGTGGGACGACAGATGGCGCAATGGGCTAAGTGTTTGGCTGGCGACCGGAAGGTAGCCGGTTCGAATCCCGCTTGGAGTGCATACTGTCGTTGTGTCTTTGGGGCAAGACACTTCACCCACCTTTGCCTGTGTGTAAATGTAATGTAATGTAATTATGTGAAGCACTTTGGGGTCAATGCAAGTTGACTAAAAATGTGCTATATAAATAAGATTATTATTATATTATTATTATTAGACAGGTACATGGAAGTGGATGGAATAGAGTGATAAGGATCATGTATAGGCATATGACATCAATTTAACTGGGCATCATGTTGAGCACAGCTTTGTGGGCTGAAGGGCCTGTTCCTGTTCTATGTTCTATGTTATAGAACAGGAACAGGCCCTGCAGCCCACAAACAACATCATGCATCAAGTGGCTTTTTCCACTAAACCTATTTTACTCTTCTTATATTCCCATTAACTGCACCCAGATTATATCATGCAGCTACTCATGAGTGCTCATTTAACATGGCCAATTCATCTGCCAACACACACAACAATCTAAGCACCCGGGGAAACCATGTGGTCACAGGTAAAGAATGCGCAGTAGGCAGACAGCGCCCGAGGTCAGGATTGAACGTGGAGTTGTGTGGGTGTAGTTCTGCTGTCTGCACCTTATGCCACACCCAAAGATTTTTGAGAGGGTGCTGAAGAGATTGAATAAAATACATCTTAGCATCATGCACTTTAGTTATGTGCATAAACTGGATGAACGTGGATTGTTTCCCCCAGAATAGGAAAGGTTGTAAGAATACTCCTTAGTAAAACTGTAAAAGTGAAACTGTGTCCAGTGGTAGAGGGCCACAAAACAGGGGTCAGAGAGTAAAAGTGATTGGCTAAAGGACTAAAAGTGACATGGGGAAACAATTATTTGACACACTGAATGGTTAGGGTCTGGAATACATTGCTTGGAGTAGGAATGGAGACATATTCAACTGTAGAGTCAAAGGGAAGATCAGTAGGTTAACTGAAGGAAAGAATCTGCAGAGTTACTGGAGGTGATGGGGGATTGGACCTAGATGTGTTGGTCGTGCAACAAACTTCGATCGATCATAATGTAATAGAATGATATATTAAAATTTAAATCATTTTTAATTATAGAACGTACAATAATACAGCACAGGAACAGGCCTTTTGCACACACTATTTGTGCCAAGTCAAGTCAAGTCACATTTATTTATATAGCACATTTAAAAAACAACTCTCGTTGGTCAAAGTGCTTTACATTTGTTATAAGAATAGTATAAACAAACAAACTACATACATATATACATATAACCCTCGCTCAGTGGATGTCAGGAAAGGCTTGGGAGTATAAATAAGATTTAAGTCTTGACTTAAAGGAGTCGATGGAGGGGGCAGTTCTGATGGCAAGGGGGATGCTGTTCCACAGTCTAGGGGCTACAACCGCAAAGGCGCGGTCACCCCTGAGCTTATGCCAAGACCGCGGGATATTCAGCAACCCCAAGTCGGCCGATCTGAGGGACCTGGAGGTGGAGTGGTGGGTGAGAAGACTTTTAATGTAGGTGGGGGCAACCCCATTGAGGGCTTTGTAGACATAGTGGAGAGTCTTGAAATGTATACGGAAGCGCACAGGGAGCCATTGGAGAGAGGCTAGGATCGGGGTGATGTGGTCCCATTTTCGGGTGCCCGTCAGGAGTTTCGCTGCGGCGTTTTGGACCAGTTGCAGGCGGGACAGGGAAGATTGGCTGATGCCAGTGTAAAGAGAGTTGCAGTAATCTAGGCGGGAGGAGATGAATGTGTGGATGACCTTTTCCAGATCATCAAAGTGGAGGATTGTTTTATTTTAGCTATCGTCCGAAGCTGAAAGAAGTTAGCTTTTACCACAGCATTGACTTGTTTGTCAAATTTCAATGCTGAGTCAAATATCACGCCAAGGTTTTTGACATGAGGTTTGAGTAGTGGGGTTAGGCTTCCAAGACTGCCTGCTATCATTTTAATTGAGACCGAGGGGCCGAGAAGGATGACCTCAGACTTACTCTCATTTAGTTGGGGGAAGTTCTGGGCCATCCAGCACTTTATATCCTCGAGCCAGCAGGTAAGATTAAGTAGATTTGATTGGTTTTTGGGCTTCAGGGGGAGATAGAGTTGTGTATCGTCTGCGTAGCAATGGAAGGGAATGCTGTGCCTTTCAATGACTTGGCCTAAGGGGAGCATATACAGGGAGAAGAGAATGGGGCCAAGGATGGAATCTTGTGGAACCCCAGAGCAGAGATTAGCTGGGGAGGAGAAAAAGTTGCCCATGTTAGTCAAGAAACTCCTAACTTTGAGGTAGGAGATGAACCATCTCAGGGCATGAACATGAAGACCAACTTTATCTGCCTGCACATACGATACGATATACGATACAACAGAACTTTATTTATCCCAGGAAATTGGAAATCCCAACAGTATATAATTCATATCCCTGCATATCCATGTGCCTATCCAAAGTATTTTAAATGCCACCATTGCATCAGTTCCAGGCACTCACCAACATTTATGTAAAACAACTTGCCCTGCACATCTCCTTGAAACTTTGCCAATTTCACCTTAAACCTATTGCCCTCTCGTATTTCATATTTCCATTCTGGGAAAAAAGGTTTTGACTGTGGTTTAATGTAAATCTCTTCAATCTAAATGAAGCAAACTTTGAAGGTATAAGGTGTGATCTGTCTATGGTAACAATGGAATCACGTTCTTCTTATCGAGTCCACACACATGATTAGAAGTTGTTCAGCCAGAGCTGACCACACTTCTCGACATCTGCATGCATTGATGTCTGTCTTGCGCTTCTTGTGCGTGGTGGTGGAAAGATTAGTGGAAACAGGGCCGCGACGTGAAGGCTCTTTCCTTGACCCCGGAATTACATTAAGAGTTATGAAAGTAGGGAATCAATAACTAAAATTAAAAACATAATAATATATAGTCAACAATAAAAAACACATGCCTTTGAGGCACATATATTTATTTTTAATAAATGCATGATTTATCTATGTATTAGTTCTTCAAATGTCACCAGTCAACTGTGGCTCAAAATAAAAGTTAAATGTAAAGAAAAAACAAATTTAGTTTAGTTTATTATTGTCACATGTATTGAGGTACAGTGAAAAGCTTCTGTTTGCTTGCTATGTAATCAACGACAAGACTATACAATAATGCCAATTAGCCTGAGGAGATTGAAAATAAAACTCAACAAAGGAGATACAATAAATTGATTAAGAAAGTGTAAGTAGACATCAAGATTAATCTAGCAGGAAACATCAAAAGCCGATTAAGATAAGTAAAATCTCCTTAAAATATGTTAAAAGAAATAAGATTAATAAAAGTTAATACGTATCTCTCCAGACAAAATTATGTTGGAGAGTAAGAAAGTGGCAGAACAATTAAAAACAATCATTTGTGCTTGATTTCAGAGAAGTGGGGAATGTATTCTGTGTCTATTACCAGGGGAAATTATAACATGGGATTAAGAAAATTATAATTGGATTAAGTGCATTCAAATGTAGATGGATGAAAGAGAAATCAAGCTTGACAAATGTGTAAAGAGTATTTTTGAGATTGCAACCAGCATAAATTTAAGGAGTCAATGGATGCACTGCATTTGGATTTTTAGAAGCCCTTCAATATGATACTGAAGTGTTAGTAAAACAAAGTTAAAACACACTAGATTTGAGGTAATGTTTAGGTATGGATTGAGGATCAAACAAAACAGAAATCAGGAAATACGAATGAAAGGAGTTAGCTGTAACTAGTAATATCAATAGTTTGGATTCTAACTATTCGCAATCTATTTGAAAGAATTGGATGAAAGGAACATTTCTGCTGATAACACAAGGCTGGATGGGAGCGTTATTTATGAAAAGGATAATGAAAAACATCAAGCAGATATAGACAGGTTAAGTGAAAAAACAAGGCTGATAAAATATAATGGGAAAAATTTGGAAAAGAGTTTTTTTATATGGATTGAAAAACATTGGTGTGCAATGTGACCTATAGATCATTGTTCACAGGCGACTCGGCTTTATCATATAGGTATGGCAAGTATTTAGGGATGCAAATTATATGTTGATCTTTAATGAAAAACGATTTGAGTACAAAAATAAAGACTTTTTACTGAAATTGTTTGAGGTCCTAATAAAACAACACCTAGAACACGATGAAAACAAAGACACAGTGCTGAAGTAATTCAGCAGGTCAGGCAACATCCCTTGAGAACATAGATAAGTGATGTGCATTTTTGCACATGTGACAAAAGCACCATTGAATAATTGAAAGTACCAATGAACATTGGAACAAATTAAATAGCACAGAGGTAGGCAAACAGCAATTTTGGGACATTCAACACCTATAAGAGAATGGAAACCAGAGTTAGGAAGTTGGCTTAGTTTAAGTGGTTCCTATTGGAATATATATTTGCCGTGTAGTCCCCCTTTTTTAATATCTATTTTTGTATTGCTGTAGAAGTCTACAACATGGCACATCTTGCTTTTATTTACATTTCCAACTAGAATAAACTGAGAAGTATTCAGATCGAGAGCTGGAAATGCATTTTCATGCACAGATTCTATTTAGTGCCTTATAAACGTCCTGCACAAAATCAAATATTTAATTCAATATTCCATCTTTAGGTTTAATCTTTATTGTTCGCTGTGAGTGTGTTCCAGTTTTATGCTGATTCTAATTTATGGCTGCATTTTAGACAACGATGTTTTACAAAGTTATGTTCATAAAACCTGAGTAGGTCATTCAACCGCTCGTAAATTCTTTGCTATTAATCAGTTTGTGGCTGAAACTGCTTTTTGACTCAATCTACCCACAATTTTTTTCCTAACATGAATCAGTCATGAAATTCTGAACAGCCTCACTTTTCAAAAGGGAGATTTGTAGATTTCGCATTTCCCTTGTATGAACAAGTGTTTCTGACACCAACCTTGAATAGCCAAGCTCTGAATTGAAGGTACACAAAAATGCTGGAGAAACTCAGCGGGTGCAGCAGCATCTATGGAGCGAAGGAAATAGGCGACGTTTCGGGCCAAAACCCTTCTTCAGACTGATGGGGGGTGGGGGGGAGAAGGAAGGAAAAAGGGAGGAGGAGGAGCCCGAGGGCGGGGGGATGGGAGGGGACAGCTCGAGGGTTAAGGAAGGGGAGGAGACAGCAAGGGCTAGCAAAATTGGGAGAATTCAACGTTCATGCCATCCGGACGCAAGCAACCCAGGCGGAATATGAGGTGCTGTTCCTCCAATTTCCGGTGTTGCTCACTCTGGCAATGGAGGAGACCCAGGACAGAGAGGTCGGATTGGGAATGGGAGGGGGAGTTGAAGTGCTGAGCCACCGGGAGTTCAGGTAGGTTATTGCGGACTGAGCGGAGGTGTTCGGCGAAACGATCGCCCAACCTCCGCTTAGTCTCCCCGACGTAAATCAGCTGACATCTAGAGCAGCGGATGCAGTAGATGAGGTTGGAGGAGATACAGGTGAACCTTTGTCGCACCTGGAACGACTGCTTGGGTCCTTGAATGGAGTCGAGGGGGGAGGTGAAGGGACAGGTGTTGCATTTCTTGCGGTTGCAAGGGAAAGTGCCCAGGCAGGGGGTGGTACGGGAGGGAAGGGAAGAATTGACAAGGGAGTTGCGGAGGGAGCGGTCTTTGCGGAAGGCAGACATAGGGGGAGATGGGAAGATGTGGCGAGTGGTGGGGTCACGTTGCAGGTGGCGGAAATGGCGGAGGATTATTTGTTGTATGTGACGGCTGGTGGGGTGAAAGGTGAGGACTGGGGGGACTCTGCCCTTGTTGCGAGTGCGAGGATGGGGAGAGAGAGCAGTGTTGAGGGGTATGGATGAGACCCTGGTGCGAGCCTCATCTGTGTTGGCGGAGGGGAATCCCCGTTCCCTGAAGAACGAGGACACACCCCTACTCTGAATTGAAGGTTCTGTTCTGAATACTTGTGGATAATATATTTTATTATTTTTATACACTTCAATCGGTTTGCCTCTTAATCCTCCATATTACTTGGATTATAACATCAATCTATACAACCTGTCCAAGAAATATAATTAGTTTTGTTCCTGGTTTCACTCTGGGTGAATTTATAGCCCCTGCACGGCCAATATATTCTCCCTGAAATACAGTGCATTGACCTATGTGCTCTTCTTTAGACAGGAGTTAACATAGCTGCCATCCATTTGAATCTAGTCTTGACACAAAGCCCAACTTTTATTGGCCTTTCAAATTATTTTTTGTACCATTTCACCAGCTTTTATTGATCTTATTCTTGAACATTAATCTATGTTGCTCTACAAGACTAAACTTCCTGTTATTTAGAAAATTCACTCAATAGGATTGAGTGGGACAGCATTAAACACATGATTACATTTCCTTAAGAAAGTGTTTCTTTCCATACTTGACCAACAATATAATTTGTGCGCTTGCTATGTGTCTGTGTGTCTGTTGATGGGGGGGGGGGGGGGGGGGGGGGGGGGGGGGGGGGGGGGGGGGGGGGGGGGGGGGGGGGGGGGGGGGTGCAGTGTGCAGTTTATTGAATGGATTTGAAGGAGTTGATTTGATTAGTACAGGTGTCAGGGGTTATGAGGAGAAGGCAGGAGAATGGGGTTGAGAGGGAAAGAGAGATCAGCCATGATTGAATGGCAGAGTAGACCTGATGGGCTGAATGGCCAAATTCTGCTCCTGGAACTATGAACTGATGAGGATGAAAATAGAATAGTGATAGGTTTTCCTACAGTTCCAATTTTACTATGAAAGTTTCACAAAAAAAATCAAGAATTTCATATGCAGCCCAAAATATTGAAGATATTGGTGTATCGTCATTTGCAGAAGAGATAGTAATAAATAGGTTAATTGCTGACAGGTTAAATCACACTTCCCCCGCAGTGGTGCACAACGCAAAGCATCATGTCATAGAGATCGGGAGGTTAACATGCACACTAAACATAGCATCATACCAATAGGTTGTGAAATGGACTGGCACCCCAGTTGTGTAGTTCATAAGACTTAGGCCATCCTGCCCATCAAGTTTACTCCTCCATTTAACCATGGCTGATCTATGAAACCATTCTCCTGCTTTCTCTTTATAACCTCTGACACCCATATTAATAAAGAATCTATCTATCTCTGCCTTAAAAATATTGATTGACATGGCATCCACAACCTACAGTGGGAATACATTCCATAGATTCACCACCTCTGACTAAAGAAATTCCTCCTTATTGTTAATCCTGGCTAAATTGGAGCAGCCATGATACTAAAATTGAGTAAAAGCTTGTGTGCTGCTAGGCCATTTTGGTCAAATCAAATGTGCTTTTGCAGAACTGGGACAAGCTGCTGAACGGTGCCAGTTTGTCTGTGGCCGAGATAAGAGCTGCTGGGAAAGAATGGGACATCTGCAGTGTCTTACAATAAGGTGTAAGATGTAATGATTGGGTCAATGCAAACCAGGTATACATAGTGTAAATAATATTGCAAAGCCTTATTTGGATAGTTGTTGATTGGTTGAGATGTTGAGCTTTGTCTGGGTTTTCTAAATCCCAGGGTACATGTTGCATAATTCATCTGTGTTTTTTACTTCCATCTCGAAGCTTCGCCAGATGCAATGTATTAGTTACTGTGTTATTGGGTTAGGGAACTATCTATCATGTACTGTGTTAATCGATATGTGTTATTGGACTGTATAGAGACCACCCCCATGTGTTTCGGGCCCTCAAGGTTCTGGGACCTATAAAAGGTAGCTCCCACGAGGCCAAAGTCAATCTTCTAGAAGAACGCTTGGGACTGCGTGACCTTTTGGAGTGTCTCTGCTTGCACGAGGCTCGAACGGCTTGGCCAAGCAGATACAAGGATCAAACCCGCGGTGGTTAGATATAATAGAGGGAAACTGTTGTTGTGTTATTCAAAATAAAGTTTAGTTGCTCATATGCTTGATTCAGTGTTTTATTGACTGAAACTAGACTGGGGGGGGAGCTTGGAACGAGCTATTTACAGGGGGAGCTTGTAAAGAGCTATTTACATTGGGGGCATGTCCAGGATCTCAACGGACCACCAAACACAAGTTGGCGATTAAGGGTGTTGAGCTGTTCCTGATCGCGAGTGCAGAAATTGGAGCCTGCATTGGTTTTTTGCATTGATTTTCATCATTTCGCTAGGTGGAGCAGATCGATCATCCACGGGCTTGTGAAAGGGTCCCAACGAGATCGTAGAATAGAGTCCAGCAAGCACAGGTGGGGGGAGGGGGGGGGGGGGGCTGATAGCACTCCTTTGGGTTAGAGGCCCATAAAACCAGGGTGGGGTTAGAAGCCCTATTGGGGTTGGGTTAGAGGCCCTTTCCTGGGTTAGAGGCCCGAATCTCTTGGTCGAAGCTGGTTGCTGCAGCTGCTGCTGGGCCAATTTGGGGTTGGGTTAAAAGCCCCCTCCATTGGGTTAGAGGCCCATAAAAGTAGGGCTGGGTTAGAGGCCCTCACCTTTGGGTTAGAGGCCTGCTAAACCAGAGTGGGATATTTAAAGACAAACAGGGTTTAAGCGGTGCTAAGCGGCAAAGTACCGCATCGTTGCTGGGGGTGCAGATTGGAAAGGCACGCTCCGAAAATCAGCATTGACTGCCAGCGTGAAGAGGCTACGCGCTGACACCCAGTACTTAGCAGGTAAAAAGAGAAACTCTTTGCTAAGGTGTACTTAGGTGGGTTAAAATCCCCGCCTGCTTGAGATCTCTGGATCCCTGTAAAACGGAGGAAGGAATCTCAAAAGGTATCGGGAATTCAGTGGTTAAAGCAAATTGGTCAAAAGTACTTTAATCAATCTGAAGATTTCATGTTCCTAGAGTCGTTCCGTGCAAATTTTGAATTCGGAGCAAATTCAATAATATTCTGTATCTCATATTGAGGTGCTGGTTAATTCCTAGTGCATATATCCTTCATTCCAAATTAACATGTGGAACTGTAGTGTCTTGTAAAAACTGTAAAGATACCTTTCAGAGGTATATATTTAAAAGATTGTGAATCGATTTCGATTTAAAGTGTATACATATTTCTCTCCAGATTTACTTGGGTATAATAAAGCTTTAAAGTAGTAGTTATAATGTATTAAGATTGCTGACATTGCATTGTATTTACTGTGTACTGTGTATTGTTTTTGATTTAACTTTTGCATGTTAGAAACACTGTTGTGATGTTGGTTGAATCAGCTGTAGAGATAAATAGTTGATTAAGACTGTTATTGTAATTGGAGTCCAAATCGTGGCTGATCAGCCAGGGGTTCATACTCCCTCTGATCGATTGTTGATTAGTACCTGATAGCAAAGAGTAACTGAGAGAAGGGAACCTGGTTTATTTGGTGAAAAGTACCCGGACGGGAAAGGTACCCCTAATTATGAGGGATATTGTCAGGTGGAGGGATAGAGGTCCCCCAAAAGAAGTCCAGTCTTAGCAGGAGGAAAGTATCTGAAGGAGTAAAAATAGTCACTTAATAAGTAGTACCCCCCAGCAAAGAGTATCCTAGGAAGGGGAAAGTCTTCGGTATCAGAGGGAGGGGTTCACTGGTTGAGAACAGCGCGACGCGGGATTGATTTGCTTTTGGAACTGTACCGTTACTGAATGCGATATTTGATGAATGATTGTGGTTTATGTAGACGTGTGGTTGTGCATGATAACAATAAGCGGTGTAATTTCTTGTCTGTGTACAGTGTTGCTTGTGTGTTTGGAGTTCATTTTCATGCGTTTCGATTGAGGGTTAAACAAGTTGCGAGAAGGTGTTTGATTGTCCCCTGGAGTACTCTGATCTTTGAATGACTGAGGATTGTGGAAATTGTAAGGTTGAAAGTGTGTGGACTTGTGGGAGATAGGAGAGGAATTTGAATAAGAGAGTAGGATTGGTGGAGCAAAGGAGTAAAGAAGTGAAGGCTGCGGATGCTTCGGAGCCATTAGCCACTGTTCAAGAGCAAGCCTGATAAATTTAGGGATTAAAAGGAAGGAGTGATGGACTTAGGAATTCTGTTTCAGTTGTTCGGAGGTATGGGGAACAGCATAGACCGAGATATGACAGAAGATACAAGGAGCGCATTGCAAATAATGTGCAATTAGTTCCCTCACAAGGCAGAGAAATTAAGAGATTTGTCAGGAGCGCTAAATAAGAAATTAGGAAACAAACTGTAGCCTTAGAACATTAAAAGGGATAAAGTACTTAGAACAAAATATTTGGCAGCATAGTAATAACGAGATAGGATTATGGAAAAAATATTATGAGGAACGAAAGGCGAATGAAGAGGTTAAGAGGATGGCGAGTAGGGAAAAGGCGATTACTAAACTTGGAATAGAACTGAAAGAAGGTGAAGTAGATCGACCTCCAGGCAGTAGGAAAGACAGAATTGGAAATGAAGGAAATCACATGGAACAGGGAAGAGGTAGATCTCCTGGGAGGAATCTAGTCCCTGTAAATATAAAGTTTAGGGATCCAATGGTTAGTGCTGACTTCGAGGGGGAAGGAGATGAATATTTGTAAGAATGGACAAATGTTAACGCTAGTGGAAGTTCACAGCTCCCACCATGTTCCTCTTGCGTTTCCCAGGCTTCACTAGCACCTTGTATGATGTGTCCGTGATAAATACTTTAGGTTTGCAGAACCTATAACAACTTCTGCAGATTCTACATCTGAGCATACATTACTGAAAGCAGTGACTGGAGTGCCGGATTCTTTGACTCTATCCACTCCACCATTAATAGATCATCCAGTAGCTTAAGGCATGCGGAGTAGAATGAAGAGGTTAGCCCCAGTATTTAAAGAAAAGGAAAGTACGATAGATATTGTGCAAGAGCCAGAATATTTCTGTGAGCCACAACCTAGACAGATTATACGAGCAGTGAGAAAGAGGAACGACTTATTTGGACAGTATCGGGAACCCCCTAATGAATGGGAAGATTCATCTGAGGGTGAGACAGTGATTGAAAATACTGAGATAGATTTCGATGTAACCGAAAGTCTAGAAATTGAACAGATATCCCATAGATAGTTCCCAGTGAGGGAAGTGCTGAGTACAGCCTTTGATTCGACCAGCGCAGTAGGTATAGACAATTCCTGGACCACAGACGTCCATACTCCGTGGAAGCCCCGTGAAATAATGGCAGTACTAAACAAAATCCCTGATAGAAAGAAGTCACCTGTTGCCTTTATAGATGATTTAAGAACCATAATGCGTGTACATCATGCAGATTCCCGAGACCTATGGGCGACGATACAACAAATAATTACTCCAGCTGAAAACACCAAATTTCTAGTAGCCCTACAACACCCATCATATGAAGCCTTGGCAAACATAATAATGGATGATAGTGCAAGAGAAGAGGCTGTTTTAACAGACCTTGCAAACACTTTTCCAAAGCCAAGTGATCTAACACGAATTCTGGAGATGAAACCAGAAAAGGGCGAAGGAGCAGATGAATTTTTAAAACAATTTTCAAAATTATACATGGACCAATTGGGTGACTTAAAGTATCAAAATGGAGCAGGTTCCCTACAATATTGTGCCATCTTATTGAATTGTCTCCCCACTACAGTAGCTGACACAATTAAGACTGATAACAGGGACTGGTTTGAGAACCACGCCAGTCAAATGGCCAGAGCTGTGAGGCACTATTGGAAGGATGGTAGGAAACAGGAAAATTATCCTGTAACTAGAAGAGAAACTGAACGTATGGTCAAGAAGGAGGAACCAAGCTCTGGCTCAGGACCATGGAGTCCCCAAATGTTAGCAAGGAATGGAATGGGAGAAATTAGAGACCCAGACTACTCAGATTATTATCACAATTGTACTCCTAGTTTAGAACCCATTCCAATGGAACCAAGGGGTAAAAGAAATTCAGCCACATTACCTAATCAATGTTACACCTGTGGGGGAATGGGACACTGGAGTCGAGCCTGTCCGATGAGGGAGTGAGTGAGAGAAGGGGGTCAAAGAAAGAATTTCCAGGATCATAAAGAAATTAGGAATCCTAGAGGATATATAAATATCTGAGGTCCCAAGAATTATAGGAGGTCCTTCAATTTAAGAGACTACTGGGACTCGAGAGAACAGAGAGAGTGCTGGCCCAAAAGTCAGGAACCAAGAAGTCACACACTGTTTACTCAAACCAACCCATCTTCTCAGTCCTGACTTACCAACTTGTCCAGGAATTGTGGATATGGAAATATGATCCCTACCCGAGAACCCCCTCAAGTAATTTTCCAGAATGAAAGAATTGGATGTACTATCATAATGAAAACTGAAGATCACATCAAATAAAATTGTAAGCAATCTTATAACTGCCCAAGAAAACCCCTTAAAGCAAAGAACACTGTAAATCAAGGAGCTTGTCACATCTGTACACAATCAGGTCATTGGAGTAAGGAATGCCCAGCGAGAAGACAGAATATAGTGGAATGGAAGAGAAATCAAGGGGCAATAAAGCAATGAAGAAAAGGAATACAGTAGCTGGTGTCCAAAAGGATACGAACTAAAGGGAACTAAACTGGCACTAGGGAGAGAAGAAATGAATTTATTGCGCAGGAGGTATGGGAGTAGGGAAAGGAGCTATTGTACTAACTTGTTACAAAGTTGTTGTGCCTGCAGGACAGTGTTACTTACAACATGACTATCTGGGGAGTGAGGTAAAGAGTTTGTGGACCCTTAAGAACGGGCAGAAGACATGGCTCAGGTAGGATGTGTAGTTATTATCTCCATCCAGGTTAGCTCCCCAGAGACAAAGACCAACAACAAAGAAGAAATTATACTGTCCTATCCATTTAATATACCATCTGGGAGAGGCCAACAAACAAAGGAGGCTGCTCCATGGTATACCTACACCTTCATAACTAACATCGAGGAAGAAGAAAAATATACCTATCCTAGTGCCCAACAATATTCCAAATGCAGTCTGACCAATGCCTTATAAAGTCCCAGCACTACATCCATGAACCTTCAAACTTATAAAATAGTTTTACTGGCTGATTTGTGCTTAATGAAAAACTCTCACTGTTGATGAGTTCTGCCATTGAGAAGCTGATTCTTTGTTTATGGTCAGAATAAATTGCTAAAGCAATTCCTGAGCTCCAATAAAAATATTTAATGGTTTGCCATTGGGAATTTTATTTTTAGCTTCCATCATGCAAATTTAGAGGACATGGCATCAAACTAAACATGCATCAAGCAAGGCAGAAATTACTTTGCCAAAGTAGAGAATATGTGAGCCAGTGCATTGCAAATATGTGCCGCATTTTGTCAGTAAAATCACCCAAGCACAAATTGGCTGGTAGACTTGTTGCAAGCACGATTAGAGGTCAATGGCATAAGTGCAAATCAAGATTCCAGATTCTCCATAGCATTCACGTTCCTGTGATACTAGAGTTAGCGGAGGTGGTAGGATCGTCACAGATATTCCCTCGTGTCCCCTCCAACCTAATCTTGTTCAAAGATTTAAAAGCTGCTCTCTTAATCCCAATCCCACAAGACTGCATCACTTTATCCTCATGCTCCCTTTGAGTTACCAATTTAAGGTTCAAGGTGAGAGGGGCAAGATTTAATAGGAACCTGATGGGCAACTTTTTCACACAGAGGGTGGTATGTATATGGAACGAGCTGCCTGAGAGGTAGTTGAAGCAGATAGTATAACACCATTTAAAAGACATTTGGACAGGTACATGGTTAGGATTGGGATAGAGGGATTTTGCCCAAATGCAGGCAAATGGGACTAATCAACGGGTGCCCACTTCATTGCCTCGGGACTATCCTTGGCATCCTTGATGGTTTAGCGAAGGTCATTAATAGGTCTATTGTACTGCTTGGGGTCATTTGACTCGAGCACTGCAGGCTTGGATTTCAGCTGGGAATTCATTATTCTCTTAGATGGCGGAGATCACTGCAAAGTATTTCGGAAGAACTTTGCTCCATCCCTATACATAGATAACTTTTTTGTATAATAGGTGTTGTGAAGCTGCAGCAATCAATGTTTTTCATTACACCTGTACCTCACCAAACTTGCTCACATGACAATAAACGGTTTGACTTGTCTTCATCCGTAATTGTCTCTGATCATCCTTAAATTATCTTCTTATTTTTTAAATTATCTTCTTATTTTTTAAATTATCTTCTTATTTTTTAAATTCCTTCGGGGGGGGGATGCGACCTTTCCTGCTGTATCCCCCGTCTCCGTGTCTGTCTGCGCTGAGGCCTATCGCGGAGCTGGTGGCCTCCAACTGGGACCGACCTCGAGGCTGCGGAATCAGAGCCAGGACTTACCAACGCGAGGCTGGCCGACTTCGGGGCTGTGGTTGCGGGGCGACCCAACTTCCGACCCGACTTTGGAGCCTCGGAAGCTCGGCCACGGGCCAGTGAATGACATCATCGGGAGCTCGAGTTCTGTTTTCCGGAGCTCCCGCAACTACAGCTGCGTCCGCTGGACTGGAGGGCGGCAGCTTCGACCGCCCCGGGCCGCGGAGTTTGAACCGGCCCGTTAGCGGAGCACAAATTCAGCCGCAGGACTGACTTACCATCACCCGGCGGGATCACAACATCGGAGGCTTGGATTGCCTCAGCGCAGAGGGAGAGCAAGGAGGGAAGAGACAATGACTTTGGAACTTTAAACTGTGTTGTGTGGTTTGTTATTTATTCTATGTTATGACAGCAGGCTAAACCATTTTGTTGCACTGAAAAGTGCAATGACAATAAATTGAATCCAAATTATCTTCTTATTTTTTAAGTTCTCATAAAACATCATTGTATCTTTCCATTTTCTTTGATATTACCAATATCTTTTGCGGTACTCCCTTTGCTTTCCTAAACTCCCTTTTAATTTATTTCCTACATTTTCTATACTCTTTCATTCATTCTTGAGAGTTGTGAGTCTGTGGAATTCTCTGCCTCAGAGGGCAGTGGAGGCAGGTTCTCTGGATGCTTTCAAGAGAGAGCAAGATAGGGCTCTTAAAAATAGCGGAGTCAGGGGATATGGTCAGAAAGCAGGAACGGAGTACTGATTGGGGATGATCAGCCATGATCACATTGAATGGCGGTGCTGGCTTGAAGGACCAAATGGCCTACTACTGCCCCTATTATCTATTGTCTTATTGTCTATTCTGGTATGGTGAGTTCTTAGTCATTTTTTGCCTTAACTTGCCCTCTTTGTATCTTATCATCAATTATAATTTTGGCAATTATCATCAAGCTATAATTTTGGCAGTTCCATCCTTTTTATTATGGAAACATGTTTATTCTGAAACCCTTGAATCTTTTTCTTGAATATCTCCCACAACTGAGATTGATCTATCTTCAAGCAGTTAATTCCAGTCCTCTTTTTGCCAAATCATTTACCAAATGTAGATAAATTGACTTTACTTCAATCTAAAATATTTACTTCCATATTATCTTCATCATTTGTCATGAACATTATTTTGCAGATACTCATTACACCTGCCCCAAGTTGTTCCCTGCAATGTTGACCCCCTCAACACCATCACCTACTATAATCTCATGGTTGTGATTTTCCTTTCACCAATATTACGATTCATACTCGCCTCTAATCTCCTTTCTTATCTCCCTCTCTATTTCATGTGAAGATTCTGTAACCGGGGGGGGGGTTATGTTTCCAGTCCTGCCCCTCAGTAATCCATTTTTCAGTAATAGATGAAATATTACACTTCCATATGTCAACCAGTGCCTTCATCTCATCTGCCTGCTCCAGTAAACTCCTTACACTCAGGTGCATGTCATCAAAAACTAAGCCATATTCCACTTCTGTCTTCTTTCATCCTTTATTTCCTCTGTCTTCCAAACGATCTAATTAATTTTCTCTTCCATTTCCAGTTCTTCATTTCTGCATTGTGAATCCGTGTGCAGCTTCAACTTCCCCCTGCCAAGCTTAATTGACAGCATTTTCAACCCGACTTGCAGGTATATTGTTACTTTGCATTATTTACATATCGAAAAATCTTCTCATCCACCAACTCGATCTGCATTCATTTCAGTTCACTGACACTTCAGGCGTGATATTCTCATCAACATGTTCAAATCCACCACCTTACCTCTTCATCGAATTGACTACATCCAAGACTGAGACTAATACATTCCTGGACACCAAATATACTGAGACACAGTGAGACACAAAACTTTGTTCTGAATGCTATGCAGGCAAATCATACCATGTGAGAGTGGATTGTGTGGTGCAAAATAGAAAATCAAGAGAATGCAGTGCCACAGTATCAGCCAAAGCCGTAGCCTGTCCAGCCTCCTCCTATAACTTAGTTCCTCAAGTCCTGGCAACGTTCTTGCAAATCTTCCCACTAACTATTGGGGGGCCTATAATAAAGTCTCATGAACGTAATCATCACCTTTTTATTTCTAGGTTCTATTCTTACAATCTCATTGGATGATTTGCCCATGGATTTGCTCTCCGATCACTATTGTTGTGTCCTCTCATCAAAACGACAACCCCCTTTCCCCTCCCTACCCTGTGCTTTTATCACAACAGTGCACGCAGGAACAATGAGCTACCAGTAGTACCCTACTCTCTCTATTATTGCAACAATATACCAATCCTCTGACCCAATAAACACCCTGATTTCATCTGCATGGATACTTTCAAGAGAGAGCTAGATAGGGCTCTCAAAGATAACGGAGTCATGGAATATGGGGAGAAGGCAGGAGCGGGGTACTGATTGGGGATGAGTAGCTATGATCACATTGAAGGCTCGAAGGGCTGAATGGCCTACTCCTGCACCTATTGTCTATTGTCTATTGTCTAAAGCCTCTTGTATTGAAGTAAGTTCAATATTAACCATCTCTCTCTCTCTGCCATGCTCCGCTGTCCTGTATGCTAAATTTGTTCTCTTTGGCTCCGCTGTCCTGTATGCTATTTGTTCTCTTTAACTGCAATATTTGCTCTCACCTTCTCATCTGCCTCTTTTCTGCTTTAAATCTCACCTCCACCAATCTAGTTTAAACCTTCTCCAGTAGTGCTGGCAAATCACCCTCCTACAATAGTGTTCCCACTCCAATCCAAGTGCAACCCATCCATTTTATACATGTCACCTCTGTCCCGAAAAGATCCCAATGGTTCAAGAACCTGAAATCATGTTCCCTGCACCAGCTCCTCACCAATGTATCCATCTATCTTATTCTTCAGTTTCAATCCTTACTAGCCCATGCAACATGGAATAGTCCAGAGATTGGCACCCTCCTGCTGAGAGCATCAATGACAGATCACTTATTTTCTAATTCCCTATATTCATTCTGCAATATGTCAACCATTTTTATATGTTATTTGTGCCTGTGGGCACCACAACATGAAGGGTCTCGACCCGAAACATCGCCCATTCCTTCTCTCCAGAGATGCTGTCTGTCCCGCTGAGTTACTGCAGCTTTTTGTGTCTATCTTCGGTTTAAACCAGCATCTGCAGTTCCTTCCTACACATACTGTACATTCCCTGCATATGCAAGTGCCTATCTAAAAGCCTCTTAAATGCCACAGTGGTATCTGCCTCCACCACTACTCCTGGCAGAGCATTTCAAGCACCCACCACCCTCTTGCCCTGCACATTGCCATTAAAATGTGTCTATCTCACCTTAAACCTATGACATCTAGTCTTTGCATCTAGTCTTTGACATTTTCACTCTGGGAAAAAGATTCTGACCATCCACCATATCTGTGCCTCTCATATATATGCCTCTCATAACTTTATATATACTTCTATCAGGTCTCCCCTCGACTCTGACATTCTAGAGAAAACAATCCAAGTCTATCCAACTTTCTCTGTTACAGTTTCCCTATAGCTAATAGTCTCTAATCCAAGCATTAATCTGTTTTTTTCTGCACCCTTTCTAAAGCCTCTAAATCCTGTCATGGCGTGATTAGAACTGCACTCAATATTCCAATTTAATACAAATCAGTATTCATTTTCCATCATTTTGTCAGTATTACCTCTAAATCAATTGCAATATGTTCAGGTTTTTAGTAAGCAACTTAAATAGGACTTTATGTGGGATCTTCCTGTTATTACTGCGCTGTGTTTGTTATTTATTGAGCTTTTTTCCTCTTCCCCCGTTATGTACTATGTTTACATATTAACATATTCTGTTGTGCTGCCACAAGTAAGAATTTAATTGTCCCATCCGGGATATATGACAATAAAACACTCTTGACTCTTGACTACTACATTTCTTTACTTTGAGCTATCAGCAAACTGTGAAATGTGGTCCTCCTTCCAATGACCAACTCATGAAGGAACATTGAAAAGACTGGTGCTCTCTTCACTAAGAGGAAATCTGTATATTTCAGTCTAGCCTGATAAACCTCCAACCTGTTCACTGGTTTCATTCCCGCACAAGATGGCTAAGATGTAGAATCAATCAACTAATCCAAAATATTACTGTAATTTCCAATTTTTGAAGTTATATTTTGGACATATTGTTTTGTTTCTCCATTGAGTTTTCTTGTTTTATGAATTTCTTCTATGTTGGAAAACACTCAGATCCTCTGTATAGATTCAAGAGACAAGAGTGTTTAATTGTCGCATGTACCAACAACGGAACAATGAAATACTTGAAACAGTATAACAGGTCTGTGACACAATGCACATAGATAATGTATAATAAATAAAAACTCTAATAAATGTATAATCCCAATACTAGTGCCTCTAGTCCAAAGGCAGTCCAGTTCAGTTTAGTTTACTGTCACGTGTACCGAGGAACAGCGAAAAGCTTTTGTCATATGAGGAAAGATTGGAAAGACTGGGCTTGTGTTCACTGGAATTTAGGAGGATGAGAGAATATCTTATTGAAACATATAAAATTACAAAAGGACTGGCCAAGCTAGATGCAGGAAAAATGGTCCCAATGTTGGGGGAGTCCTGAACCAGGGGCCACAGTCCAAGAATAAAGGGGAGGTCTTTTAAAACTGAGATGAGAAAAAACTTTTTCACTTAGAGAGTTGTGAATTTGTGGAATTCTATGCCACATAAGGCAGTAGAGCTCAATTTACTGGATTAACTTAAAAGAGAGTTAGATAGAGCTCTAGGGGCTAGCGGAATCAAGGGATATGGGGAGAAGGCAGGCACGCGTTTCTGATTGTGGATGGTCAGTCATGATCACAATGAATGGCGGTGCTGGCTCGAAGGGCCAAATGGCCTCCCCCTGCATCTTTTTTCTATGTTTTCTATATTTCTATGTTGCATGCTAACCAGTCGGCAGAAAGACAATACAGGATTACAATCAATCCATTTACAGTGGATAGATACATGATAAGGGAATAACGTTTAGTGCAAAGTAAAGCCAGCAAAGTCTGATCAAGGATAGTCCGAGGGACACCAAAAAGGTAGATAGTTGTTCAGCACTGCTCTCTGGTTGTGGTAGGGTGATTCAGTTGCTTGATAACAGCTGGGAAGAAACTGTCCTTGAATCTGGTGGTATGCAGGAATCAGGGTCAGTTTCTTCTCAGCTGTTATCATAGTTCATCGGTTAGTGTTCTGCTATCCTTGATTCTGGTAGTCATGTTTTTCAGACTCCTATATCTTCTTCCCGATATTAGGAGTGAAATGAGAGTGTAGCCATGGTGGTGCAGGTCTCTGGTGATCATTGGTTGGGGCATGAAGTGTAAGAGTCTGGAAATCATGTTGCAGCTTTATAAGACATTAGTTTGGCTGTAATTGTAGCATTGTGTGCAATTCTGATCATCCCAATACAAGAAAGGATGTGGAGACTCTGGGAAAGGGTGCAGAGGAGGTTTACCAGAATGATGCCTGCATTAGGGATTTTTAGCTTCAAGGAGATGTTGGACAGACTTGGGTAGTTTTCTCTGAAATGCCTGAGTTTGAGGTGAGACTTGATAGATGTATATAAAATCAAGTGATGCATAGATCAGTTTGACAGTCAGGTGCTTCTTTCCCAGGATAGAAATATCAAATACTAAAGGGCATTGGTGTAAGGTGAGAGGGGCAAGAGAGGGTGGTAAGCAGGATGTGCATTCGGGGTCAGTGGTGGAGGGAGATACAATAGTTTGGGAGAGATTAGATAGACACTTGGATGTGCAGGAAATGGAGGGACATGGATTATGTGCAAGTAGATAAGTTGGTCTTGACATCATGTTTAGCGCAAACATATTGAGTCGAAGGGCCTGTTCCTGCACTGTACTATATAAAGCTATACTGTACTACATATGTACTATAACTGTACTATATATATATATATATATTCTATGTAAAACAGATTTTTGATGTTCACATTACAGTTAGGAAAATTTTTGAAGACCCACTGATTGTATCATCCAAAATTAGTTTTATGTCAATGCCTAAACTAATTTTATGGAAGACTACCAGTAACTAAAAATCATACTTACATCAGCATGTAGATTTTTAATTGCAGCACCTTTATTTTGTAAATTTTTCATTCATGCTGAAATGTAAGACATTGTTAAAATTCAACCTATAGAACAGTAAGACATAAAAAAGAAAATTTAATAAGAAATCTGTTGTGTCATGCTTTTCCAAAATTATAATTCATCCCTAAAATTAGAAAGCATATCGATAGTGAGATGAAGGGAGATCAAACATGCTGAAGAGACAATTGAAATCTCAGAACTCTTACAGTTAAATTACCATTATAAATCCTTTCTAGTTTTAATGTAGTGCAGGTTCATAATGCCCATGCAGCAAATTGATTACCAAAAATTAATTATGAATTCGCACATAGCTCTTCAAATTTTGCTTAGTCGATTATTTTTCCTTCCAGTCCTCGTAGAATGGTTTAATCATTTCTTTAGGTAAGGATATGATTGTATTATCCATTAATGGGATTTGGGCATCACCCTCAAGGCCAATGTTTTGTGCCAATCCCTAATTCCCATTGAGTATATGATCCCCTTGATGCCTTCTTGAGCAGTTCATATGGTATTCTTTCCTTGAGAGGGAAAGATAGATGAACCATAATTGAATGTTGGAGTAGACTTGATGGACCGAATAGCCTTATTCTGCTCCTAGAACTTGTAACCATATAACACTTATGAACATAAACTTATTAAGCCACAATGATACAGCAACAAAATATTTCCACCAGGACCATGTTTGACCATCAAATCGTAGAGCATTTACAATGTAGAAAGGTATTTTCTGATATAGTATGCAGCCAACCTGGTTCATTGTGATGATGATTTCTGCCTCTAATAATTTCCCTCTAATCATTCTCTCAATTGTTTTGAGATTAATATCCCCTGATATCTGACCCTGCTGCTGAGGGAAATAGTCCCACGTGATTTCAATCATGTCAATCAAATCTATCCACAGTCAAAGAAAACAATATTAACTTAATCAAAAAGTCGATTGTTGGAGGAATTCAGCTGGTCGGGCAACAGCTTGGGAGGAAAATGAGTAGACGGCATTTCTGGTCAACAGCCGTCGTTTCCTTCCGCTGATGCTGCCGGGCACGATGAGTTCTTCCAGCAGTTTTCTGCTCAAGATTCCAGCATCTGCAGCTTCTTGCTTTTCCATTAACAGCTACATATTTCTTGTGTATATACTCCGAGATCTAAACTATTTAATATCCTCTCTTTTATAGTATACTAGACCAAGGGGGTCGCGCAGTTGCGGTGGGGGAGTTGCAGCCTCTCACACACACACACACTAACCACTACCCTTGATATTATATAAATATTATTAATTTGTTCCTTTTACTCCATCCCCGCCCTATCCACTCATGCATAGCCCCCAACTCGCAAGCGCGTCTGGAGAGGGAGCGGGGGTAGAGAGAGAGGGCAAGAAGTGAGGGGGAAGAGACAGACAGAGAGGGGCAGAGAGAGAGAGGGACAGAGACAGAGAGAGAGGGGGAGAGAGGGAGTGGGAGGGGGAGAGAGAGAGGGAGGGGGAGGGGGAGAGAGATGGGGGAGAGGAGGGGAGGAGGAGAGGGGAGGAAGGGAGGAAGGGAGGAGGGGAGGAGGGGAGTAGAGGAAGAGGTGGGAGCAGCAGGTAAAGGGAGGGGGGGGGTGGGGAAGGAAAGGGGGGGGGGGGGGGGGAGAAGGGCGGGAAGGGGAGGGGGAGGCCCAGTCCGAGCAGGAGAGAGAGAGGGGGGGAGGCCCAGGCTGAGGGGGAGAGAGGGGAGGAGAGAGAGAGTGAGAGATGGGAAGAGAGAGAGAGACAGAGAGATGGAGAGAGGGGAGAGAGGGGAGAGAGGGAAAGGGGAGAGACACGAACCGATGCACGAGCGGGTGAGCGAGTTTCGACCAAAGGATCGCAGATTGGGTCGAAGATGTCTGGACGGGCTGTGGGTGGGCCCGGGCTGGGTGGGCGTGCATCAACCAAAGCTCTCGGCAACTCTCGGGAAACCCAAGCTGAGGCGAGAGCATGCTTCGACCAAAACTCTTGGGCGTTCAACAAGATTCAAGATTCAAGAGAGTTTATTGTCATGTCTAGCTCGGTCTCTGAGTCATAACTGACATGAGGGTTGCTTGTTATGAGAATGATCACATAAAACTAAACAGGCATGGATGGGTACAAGTTGGTGTTCCCAGCATATCCACCAGATCGGAGATTGGGGGTGTTATTGTGTATACAGGCACACTGAGCTTGCGGGTATCTATGCGATGAAGGATACTTTCTTCATTGTTAATTAATAGTTTCAAGAGATTGTTGGTGGCTCATTAGCAGCCAATAGAATGGATATTCCCATTTGTCCATCTTCTTGCAACAGCACTTTACAAAGTGCACTTTCAGAAGTTATAAAGTTTTGGTTGAATGTATCTGAATGATTGCAGAAAGAATTCTGTAGAATGTGGCATGAGTTATTGTCTAACTCAAAAGCCAATTGGGACTATGGTTCGATTAAGAGCAATGGCCATGTATGCAAGTTAGCATCATGTTGTTAATAACCCATGTCTTTTTACCATTTATGATTTTATCTGTTTAAGTGTTTCACACACAGATTGGGTTACTGCATGAAACCACATCGCTTTGAAGGCTTCATGTAGTCTTTATTTTATGAGAAGTTGAAGTGAGGGAATACGTGCCCTCCACTCCCAACCCTGATTCTCATAAAAGATCATCCATTAGCTCTAGTCTCGTTAGTCTTTCTATAGTTTAAGTTCTGCAACTGGTCTGTGGTTTCATACAGTTGCTCTGAAGATTGACGCGCTTACGGGCTGGTGGACTCTTCACGTATTCCCTCACTTCAACCTCATAAAATAAAGATCAAACTTCAAACGGTAACTTCTCATTTAATCTTTCTATTAATGTCCAGAGTTTTGTTCGAGCCAAGTTTAATAGCCTGATGGCTGTGGGGAA